>NC_143013.1:254950072-255217572 GCF_055824585.1 Amblyomma mixtum
TTTCGTGACCTAGCTCCTCTGTCTGGCTTTTCTTTGCTACGTCTACCTGTATATATACCTTACCTCCTACCCTGCCTGCCTGTCTGCCTGCCTGCCCACTCACGACCTCATGTTCAATGGCCGAACGCGATAGCCATTGAGCAACCACGCGAGTGAACCTTCAAAACAGAAATTCAATTCCAAACTTGACCCACAAAAAGCATTCTAAACAGAGGGACGTCATCTTGGTTGAACGAGGCTAGGAAGAAGGTTGCATTGTGTACGCAGACTTCTTTTCCGAAACCACCAGACCTCAAAATGGGAAGGTGGCCAACCTTGATACCTTTGCTGCCGCCATAAGAGGCAGTGCTTCAGATGGGCGACACGAGAGGAAGCATGCTAAAGATAACAGGATAGCGTTGTTATCAACGCCGCAAGAAGTCTATCCCACGCTCATTACACGTGGACTTTCCACACATACGGCGTAACTACACATTGCATGCATGCCGCCAAGACGCTCACATTATCTCGCGCCATCGCGAGATGGAGCTGCGGTGGTTTGTGAAGTACGAGACAGAATGAGAAAAAGTGGTAGGCTTTTAACGTAGTTAAACCGTGTATACGTGCGAAAGCATGTGTTTATCCTGGTTGGCTCATGGTTTTAAGGCGAAAGCCTTTAATGCCTCATCGTTGTCGACAGAAGGTTGTCGACAGGAGGTTGTCAGCAGAGGTGTCACGCTTTTTCTAGTCAGACCGGAAAAAATATTTGTGCATGATGGGATTCGAACCACCATCCTTCCGTTCCGCAGCCGAGCGTGCTAATGGCTACGCTACTTCCTGCTTTTTTCTTTATTGTCTGACTTTGACACATAACATTCAACAAAACAAACAACAAAAAACACTAAACTCTATGTACATACACACGAAACTGTCGTGGTCAGCCAGCATGAATCTGGCTTCGTCAGATCAAAATTCACGCAAATTGCACAGCGGCTCTAGTCTCGTGAGCCTCTCCGGAGGCTCCGCAGCGGCTCTCTGGATGGCCAGAAACCAGTCCATGCTTTCCCGAAAGCAAGTTCGGGCGGGTCTTGCGTCTTTGTCACAATGGTAGCCTGCCATTCTGGAGTGTCATACCCAGTGGAGGCCTATCAGCAATATTAAGACCACGTTTTTTTGCATTGTTGGGAAGGGGTTTATTTTTGGATTGTAGTGCAGCGAACCCTAAAGAAAGAATTAGCACTAGACTCGTATGGCAGCCGGTACTTATCCGTAGAAAATGAGGATTGGGCACCGTTTGACTCAATAATAGGCTAGGCTACTTCCTGCCAACGCATATGTAGTTCGCCTTGTCTAGGACGCTGGAGAGTGTTTGCAGAAAGGCGTCGAATCAGACGGATGCCTCCCGAACGCCCTCCAGTTTCTCCAGCATTTAAGATTCATAAACAATTGCGTACTTAATTAACATCTTAACCACACATCACTGACCCAAGCAGCAGCACCGCGCTAAAGGCGTTCGCCTCACCGCCCTTTAGGTCAACAAAGTGCCCCCCTGAATTTTTTTACATTAATTATTTATTTATTCAAGGTCAATCTGCAGCGATGCAGTGGCTTTTGCAGCTTTGGTCGTGAGGTAGAGCTTAGCTCCAAGAAACTCTTAATAAAGACAATTGCGATCGCATGTTACCATTGCTGCGGTCCTCAGATTCCGAAGCCTTCGGCAACCGCTCTGGCCCGATCTACAGGTCAAAGCTGGCTCTGGGGTGCGGATTCGGTCAGTCGTTCCTCCCAGAAGGCAAGGATGGGGCCATGGTTTTAGATATGCGTAAGCTCGGGCACTTCCGGGTCATGTGATACAGCGTGAGGTATTCCCCACAATAGCGGAATCCTGGCCGATACCCATCGGGGCCGAAGTGGTGGTTAATGAGTGGTGTTGCAGAAGGAGCTTGACTGCAGCTGTCGCAGTTTGCAAATTGGCTGCTCTATGTTCAGGAACACTTGTGTCATGTTTACCGTTGTGCACAGCTCTGAGAGAATGCGGGGATTTCCGGAACCCTATAGGGGCTGATCTTGTTTTTGCCGCAACCTCGGCACAATAGTTCGATACCGTGCCGGGACAAGAGAGTCGCGCGCTCTGTGCGCCGGTACTTGACTGTTGTGCCTTTCGCGCCTCGTTGCTTATCAGCGCGATAATCGCGTAGGGTGAACCGGAGGGCGACCGCTTCGACCAGACATGGCGGCCGGCGAAATACATGGTTTGCATCGTATCACGCCCGACTTCCTACTCTGTCCACTTTCTCTCGGCCGGAACGTGTGGGCTGCGTGCAGGCCGATATCGGTAAAACCAGTGATTTCAGGGAACAATGTCACGAGTGCGTCCCTTGTATATGCATGCTTGATGACTGATTGTATTGCACAAAGGCAGCTTGACTGAAGAGCGCCATGACGTATGTGCTCTTAGGTCTACGCGAGGTACAGTGAAAGACCCATTTCTCCAAGCATTTTGCTCCAGAGAAGCCGAGCACTTGGACAGGGGAGGGCTTGTGCCTATTGTAAAGCCAGTTAGTCGCTGCGCGGACACTCTAACCACTACAAGCCACCGGTGAGGTGATCGTCTGCTTGTCAGAAATCGACGTGCATACCACGAAAGGGCAACTTCCATCACATAGTTTTAACCTTTCTTGCGCGTTTTTTTTTTTTTTAACGCGTAGTCTCATATCCTCATTGCCAGCCACGCTGGCTCTGCCGTTCTGCTGCTGAGCCTATGGACGCGGAATCGAATCTCGGCCATGGCGGCTGCATTTCGTTGAAACACTTTGGAAATGCCAAGACAACCACTCACTATGACATGTCAGCGCACGTTAAAGAACCCCTAATGATCGATAATAATCCGAAGCACTCTACAACGGCATCTCTCATATCCGTCATGTGCGGCTTTGAGACGTTAAACTGCCATCATGAAGTCCGTCATCCCACCGGCGTTCCTGACCTCAATTCAGCTGAACCACACGCAATCGCTGAAGCGTTCGTCCACCACCCTCACCAAACAAACACCATCACACTGCTCACGGACAGCCAGAGCTCCCTCCGTGACTTCGCCATCAATATGCTCCCGGGACATCTCCATGCCTAGCTAGACACCTACCTTCACCAGTACCTAAACCTGCACGACCTTTTGGAATGGGTCCCCGGTCACCAGGGGATGAAGAGGACTAACGGGCACATGCCCTAACTCTCGACACGTCTTCGAGCAATCCTTCCCCAAGGATGTGCGGGCTGTGCACCGAAAGCAATGAAGAGAAAGAGCGAAATAGCTGCGACACACCCGACGCCTCCTTCCGCCCCCTTCTTCATATATTACTCATCGCGTATCTGCTTTCATAGGCAGACAATTTCTCTACCATGTGAACTGTACAACCACCACATATTAATGCACTCTGGGCACCCTCGCTGTCAGGTATGTGGCACGTATACCCTGACAGCACACACGGATATTGGACTTGCCCACGTGCCACGTAGTCACCACACTACCTCCAACGCAGATCCCTACCCATCCGAATGCGCTATTCTTGGGAGAGCTGGGCCGCTTCTCCTGCTGCACTCCGCTCAATACTGTGGCTACTGGTCGTTGCCCATATCGGCCACGTGTTGGGCGATAGGGGCTTCGAGCCTTTGACTTGAGACGGCGACCCAGACCAGGGTCGAGAAATAAATGTTTCCTCTCTTTCTTTCTCGCGCATACCATGCCACATCGTCATATCTTAAGAGAAGAAAACTGGGTGAGTTATTGTCGGGGTGCACGCGTTTACGCAGCACGAAAAACACAGACAAGAGGCAGAGAAACGTACGCACCATGAGCGTACGTGGCGTGTACACCTCTCCCTCTTGAGTGGATTTTAACGTGAAAGTGTTAGTGCCCCCATGTCGTAAAAAATTGTCCGGCGTCGGAAGCATCGACCGTTTCAAGCCTCGCAGCCGGAGCCGGCTGCTCCTGCAATCTAGGTGGGGCATCTATATCACGAGACCTTATGGCGCCATTACAACGTGCCCAGCGGACTGCAAGCGAACTGACCACCATGGCAGGTGGCAGTTTAATTAGAACAACCTGGATCTCACAAGCCCAACGGGTGGAAGCACCTGTCATTGCCGAGCAATGACGCATCGCTTGACCGCTGCGCCCCTGCGCCAGAAGTAGGACGAGGACTTCCAGGGAGCTATGAATGCAAAGCAGAGAATGACCAATTCCTCATATATGGGCATCAACTAGCTAATGCTATCGCTTCATACCCTTAACACGAAGCTTGCGTGCCCCCCCCCCCCCTAGTTTATAGAGCGACAGATGTTAAGCGCCCGTTCCTGAGTTTCTCATCGTACTAGTATGTTGCTGCCTGTCGCTGTCGTCGGCGTAACCGGTGGGTGCTTTGCCATGAGGACCGCCCGGTGGTTGGTTACCGTGCAAGAAGGAAGGTATCAAGGAAGCAGAGAAATGCGTAATCGGTAGGTGGTTACCACAGGAAGCATACGGAGGGTAGTTACCATGTAAGGAGGAGGGTATCGGGAAAGCGGAGGAATCCTCAACCGGAGGATGATTACCCTAAATCAGGGGTTCTCAAACTGGGTTCCGCGGAACACAGGGGTTCCGCGGGCTGTCTTCTTGTGTTCCGCGAGAACCCTCACCGGCCCTGACCCGGCAGCTGATATGAGACTGGCTCTGAGTGCTACTGAGCCACGCTTTGACTTGCTCTTAAAAGAGAAGCAGTACCACCCATCACATTAGTATTTGTATTAATCTGTGCAATAAACATTTAACTTTTGCAACTCTCGCTTTGCAAAAATGCACTCGACAACATTGCTGGTAAGTGACAGCAGGGGGGGGGGGGGGGGGGGGGGTTCCCTGGAACTTATTGAAGGCTTTTGGGGTTCCTCCAAGCAAAAAAGTTTGAGAACCCCTGCCTTAAATGAAGGTACGGCGAGGGCGTAAGAAGGCGCAACCGGTCGGCGGTTGCCACAGAAATCACACGGGGGGTAGTTACCCTGGAAGGACTATAGGAGGGTGATATATTTGTCGATGCTAGAAGCGTGTCCCACCAGGCATCGGATCTAGGATCACCGCCGCAGTGCCGAAGGAGGAAGGAAACGTGGGCCGGAAACGGGGAGTAGGGGAAGTGAAGGGAAAACTGTATTCACATATTTACATTATTTTACAAGAGCGGGACTGAGAATGGCTCTCAGTGGAAGGGGAACGTCTTCGTCAACCGTAGTCGACTGGAGCTAGCAGGCTTCTCTCGGCCACACTCACGGCCGAGTTAAATATCGTTCGGTTTCCCCAGATCCCTGGCTGGGGAATAATGGTCGACGAGCACTGTCCAATCGGATGGACCGAAGGGGACGTTCTTGTTACCACCCACGGCTGGGCAGGTGCGGGTTTTTCCACTCTAACGCAGCTGGGTCGATGAGAGGGGGAGAATGCTGACTCAACCAGCCCAGCGGGAAAGGAACCTCCCGAAGTCTTCCAGCAGGGGAATGAACTTGCCTCCCCGCCGATTTCCCAGAACGCGAGTCGGGGACACAGAATTCTTCAATTATCCGCCAGCGTGACCGGCGCCGCCAAGTCGCCTCCGCATTCACGGTGGTTGCTCGGACAAAAGCTCCTGGGCCTCGCCTGCCTTCGTCGCCGCTATAGTGGTCATCTCCGCTGTGGTCGCTGGGGTTTCTGCTGACAATGGCCCTCGACATTCTTGCTACACTAATCCGCTGAGGCTCGGAGGGGCATTCCAAGCATCCAACTTCCCATGGTCGTCGCGAGGTTGTCGACCTCGATGAATGTTCACGGTAGCTGCATGATCGGGCCCACGTGGTCCGAGTGGACACAGGTGTGACGGGAACACACAAAGAGAGTTAAGAGGGGGGGGGGGGGGTAGAAACACAACAGCACGTCCGCCGCCCGAAGAGGTCTCGTAGTGGTTGCAGCCAACGCTGCTGCGCGCAGAGACCTGGAGTTGTGTCCGTTCGGCCTTTGGTCACAGCTGGGCCCAAAGGTTCTTCTTGCTTCGTTGACAGCTGTAACGAGCTCAACCAGCAAAGTCCAAAGCCCAACAAGCAGAAAGCGCCAAACTGACTTCAAGAACTGCCAAGCTGTTTTCGGTCAAAAAAATCTCTTTAGAGAAAATGAGCTGTAGCGTGAAATTTACGTCCTCCTCCGAAAGTTGACATGTTTGACCAAACCAGAATACACAGAGCTTGTTTAGCCAAAAGGGAGGAAAATTTTCTAAAATTTTGGGGGGTGCCGTAGCACGGTGTATGTTACAGAAAGCCACCGCCCGTGAGAGCACAAAGGGAAGGTGGAGCTGCTGAACACACATACAAAACAGACAAAAATGATTCCCGCTAAAGCAAAAAACAAAATACAAATTTGCATAGCGGAATAACGTCTGGGGAGTCAGGAAAGGGCATTACACGGGAAAGCTTCGGCTGAGGCCATCAGCGTTTCCATTACCTCGCACTTTACTGCAACGCATGTAAACTGAGTCCGGCAATGCCAATCTCCAAATTTTCGCTCTCATTTCGCACAGGAGAGTTATATGAGCAAAAGACAAAAAACAAGCATTAAACTCAATATGAGATTATGCGTCATATCTGCCCCTTGCGCGGCCGCGGTCCGACAGCTGCTTTAGCAGATGAGACATTGCATAATGCTAGGAATTTCAGCCTGCATTTCTGTACAGGCGAGTTAAATGAACAAAAAGAAACAAGCAATAAACTGAACAGGATTATTCCTCGAAACCGTCCAGAAACAGCGTTACGATTAGAGGAATTTACTGGTTCCTATTCTTCAGCCGCCCCCTGCGCGGCCGCTGTCCGATAGCTACTCTAGCAGGTGCAAAATTACACAAGGCTAGGAACTTCCGCTTGGGACCCTGCACTGTTCGTCCAAGTCTCGCGGTTCTGAAGCTTAGCTGACGCTCAGAAAGCAGAATGCGAGAAGGGAGCGAACGAGTGCGAATGCCGTGCCAGCGAATCTGCCTCCCTCGGATTGGGTTCGCGCGTTGCGTCCCCTTAGCTTGTGTTCCCTTCAAGCGGCGCGTGCGAACTCTTGAGCGCTGAGGTGCCAAATTGGGGCGGGTAACCGGTTGTCCGGTTTTCTGTGCAGCAGTCAACATGAGGCGCACTTTCCCCTTCATTAACATTCCCCGTTTGGCCACCTCTATACGCTGCCGCTCTGTGGAAACCCTCGCTGTTGGTTTGCGGGGCGCGTCACTAGCCATTGCGGAACCGTCACAGGTTAAGTCATCGGCATTCGCCTCATGGTCAGTTTGTGATCCAGCCTGCTCTGTCTCACTACCGTGAGAGTTTATAGGGGTTACAGGGTCACGTTTGCCCTCTTCACCCGCGTGCTCTGCTGGCGCTGCGAGTTCTGGAGCCTTCGAACTGGTGAGGACCTGCGCAGCGTTATCTCCAAGACTAAGGCCCTTTTCTTTGGGCAGCCTATCCAAGCGATTTGGGAAAATCGAGGGATGCTGCATAGGCAGGTCTTGGGAGACGGCTGCCTCGGTCAGACGCAGCCCGAGCGGGCTCTCGATCGCGACGCGGGCAGTAAGTTGGTCGTGTTGGATACCTTTCCTATCCTCATACTGGCGGTACAGCAGGCCAGAACGGAGCTGGAAAGGTATGTTCTTCCGTGACACACCTATGTCACTTTGGTGACTCAAGTTGCGTAGAGATTGGTCTTTCTCTTGCTCAGCGGTGAACGTTTCCCTGTCTACACGAAGGAGTTCGAGAAAGCCATCCGAGTGGGGTAACACCAGATTGGTATTCAATTCCTCACCTAGCTCCAGCTCATCACTTGCGCCTGATTCGGAAGACTCACTGTAGCTTGCACTACTATCGGTGCTCTTAACCCCTGTGCTAAAAGTGAGTAAGTCCTGGGCTGGCTCGTCATTAGGTAGCGCGGAACCGTCACGGGTTAAGTCGCCGGCGTTCGTCTCATCGTCAGTCTTTACTAGAGATTGCTCTGCCTCGTCACCGCGAGAATTTACAGGCTTCGGGCTTACAGGTTGAGGTTTGCCCTCTTCAACTGTGTGCTCTGCTGGCGCTGCGATCTCACGAGCCTTCGAAATGGTAAGGACCTGCGCAGCGTTATCTCCAAAACAAAGGCCCTTTTCTTTGGGCAGCATATCCAAGCGATTTGAGAAAATCGAGGGATGCTGCTTAGGCAGGTTTTGGGAGATGGCTGCCTCGGTCAGACGCACCCCGAGCGGGCTCTCGTTTGCGACGCGGGCAATGGGCAAAGACACGCAGTTTTCATTCACGATTTTAATTTCACTTCGCGCCGAAACCTCCTGATTTATTGTCGAATTCCTCTCGGCGCGCTTCGCCAGTAAAGTTTGCAACTCCAAACGCATTAAAGCAAGTTGCCTTTCATCGGCTTCCTTGAGACGAAGGCGTTCTTTTTCTATCCTGTCAGCCTCCTCCTTAGCGGCTTCCTTGCGGTAAAGGCGCTCTTTTTCTATCCTGTCAGCCTCCTCCTTAGCGGCTTCCCTGCGGTAAAGGCGTTCTTTTTCTATCCTGTCAGCCTCCTTCTTAGCGGCTTCCTTGCGGTAAAGGCGTTCTTTTTCAACCCTGACGGCCTTCTCCTTGCGTTCATTTTCAACCCTGTCGGCCTCCTCCTTAGCGTTCCTGATTCCCTCCTGAATGACTTCCCAGGTCTCCCAAATTTTGTCACCCTCCTCCTTAGCACCACATTCCTTAATAGCCTCAATCAGCTGCGGCTTTCTGTGACTTTTCCTGGCCTCAATACCCAGCTTCTCACACAGCAACATCAACTCTGGCTTCTTTAGCTTGCTCAAATCCATGGCAATTCCCGAACGAGGACTTTCAAAAATAAGCTGCTACGTGAAATGCTTAAGCGAGCACGTGCAGAAAAACAATCTACAGGTAGTGATAAATTTCCAGAGTTATCAAGCCTGGCAGATTCTCAAAGAAAGTCAAGCGCTCACCACTGCTGAAGCCAGGACCAAGCGTGGAAGATCCCGCCGCTGCCAACCAGTTGATATATTTGTCGATGCTAGAAGCGTGTCCCACCAGGCATCGTGTCCAAGAGCACCGCCGCTGTGCCGAAGGAGGAAGGAAACGTGGGCCGGAGACGGGGAGTAGGGGAAAATGAAGGAAAAACTGTATTTACATTTTTACATTATTTTACAAGAGCGGGACTGAGAATGGCTCTCAGTGGAAGGGGAACGTCTTCGTCAACCGTAGTCGACTGGAGCTAGCAGGCTTCTCTCGGCCACACTCACGGCCGAGTTAAATATCGTTCGGTTTCCCCAGATCCCTGGCTGGGGAATAATGGTCGACGAGCACTGTCCAATCGGATGGACCGAAGGGGACGTTCTTGTTACCACCCACGGCTGGGCAGGTGCGGGTTTTTCCACTCTAACGCAGCTGGGTCGATGAGAGGGGGAGAATGCTGACTCAACCAGCCCAGCGGGAAAGGAACCTCCCGAAGTCTTCCAGCAGGGGAATGAACTTGCCTCCCCGCCGATTTCCCAGAACGCGAGTCGGGGACACAGAATTCTTCAATTATCCGCCAGCGTGACCGGCGCCGCCAAGTCGCCTCCGCATTCACGGTGGTTGCTCGGACAAAAGCTCCTGGGCCTCGCCTGCCTTCGTCGCCGCTATAGTGGTCATCTCCGCTGTGGTCGCTGGGGTTTCTGCTGACAATGGCCCTCGACATTCTTGCTACACTAATCCGCTGAGGCTCGGAGGGGCATTCCAAGCATCCAACTTCCCATGGTCGTCGCGAGGTTGTCGACCTCGATGAATGTTCACGGTAGCTGCATGATCGGGCCCACGTGGTCCGAGTGGACACAGGTGTGACGGGAACACACAAAGAGAGTTAAGAGGGGGGGGGGGGTAGAAACACAACAAGGGTTACCATGATAGCGAAGGAAGACGTAACCAGAGGATGGCTGCAGCGGTAACCGTCCGGAAGATGGTTTGCTGAATATCGCTTTAACCACTGGTAACCGTCCTGTCAATGTTTTTTAAGATAACTTCAAATCTACCCCCCCCCCTCCTCTAATGACACTGATAATGCAGACTCTTGTACAAAGGGCAAATGACAGAACGAGAAGCTAAATGTTTCGCATTTTGCATTCGGCAAGACCGTCTGCCGAGCTGCAGTTACGCAGGAAGAAACCTAGCAAAGTTCGCCAGTCACTGTTGCTTGAGTTTTAACTGATAAAGCTCCCTACGCCATTTTGCCTGTTTGTTGCCATGACGTTTATTAACCTTTTTCTGCTCTAAATATGGTCAAATATTTCTAATGGTGCGGTGAGTGAAAACGAGGCCGTCTTTGCATCTATGAGCCTTCGAAGAATGTGTGCAATTGGCTGTGCGAGGAAAGGAAAGGAAAGGAAAGGAAAGGAAAGGAAAGGAAAGGAAAGGAAAGGAAAGGAAAGGAAAGGAAAGGAAAGGAAAGGAAAGGAAAGGAAAGGAAAGTGCGCGGGGATGTCGACTGGCACCACATGATATGGCTGTGCCCCTCTAACCCCTCTAACCCCTCTTGCCCCCCTTTCCCTTCACCTACCCGAGAGATCTGGGAGGCTGCCCTGGTCGGCTGCTCTACCTTAGAGAGCCAACGAACTCCCGAGCTTCTGTGGAAGCCACAGGGGTCCCGGACAGGGACACTTCCTAGAATTTGCAAGAGGCTGGCCCTTCGGGCCAGTCCCCATACCCAATACTGCTACATGCCCGATACCCAGACCAATTCCCGTCATCATGCAAACTTTGCGGCAAACCAGGAGACTTCTTACACACCCTCCTCACATGCCCCACCTTCCATCATCCCCCATCACCAACCGCGGCGGAGTCTTACTGGGAGTCTCTTCTGACCAGCTCGTCCGCTCAAGACCAGCGCCGGATCATCTCCAGCGCTCACCGAAGGATTGCGCTCCAGGGGCTATCCTTCGCGTTGTAAGGGTGCCTCCTCCTCACATTGAGGAGGCATCCAAGTGCCATGTAGGGGGCTTCGCCCCCACGATTTACATCATTGGCAATAAAAGTTTTCATCACCACCACCTCTCTCTCTCCTGTAAATAGCCTAAATAAATATTTTCCACCACTACCACCCCCCTCGTAATGCGCCACGGCAACCCCTCAGTGCATTTCATTTTTACACCTACTCTCGGCGGCGATGCGGACTGCACATTCTAATGCAGGAATTCACTTAAAGGAACAGTGTACTGACTTTTATCGACCATATTTTCTCTTCAAAACGCTGTCATTACAGACACAACCAACGCGACAGTGGCCCGTCGCCAAGGGGAAATAATGCGCGTGATATTTACTGATATGCGCAGATTTCGTTAAGCTGCAGTTTAGTACTCTACGTTGGTTTCAAATGTTTTTCATAAAACAATACAGTTTTCGACACGCAGCACTGGGACGACATACTGCCTCACGTCAACTTTGCAAATAACACTGTGCTGCAAAACGCGGCCGTGGCGTCAGTAGGTCGCGGAGTGAGACAAGTTTAGGTTCTCTGGTTGCATAGCGTCGCCGGTGTTGTCACATAGGGCAGAGAAAATATCAGAGCCCTGGGGGACGCACTATTTGTCCTGCAGTGGACGCTATTCGGCTATTTGTGGTTGTGATAATGACTGAAGACTGAGTTTTCACCTCGCCAGCAGGCACGCGTCAAAATGCCCCGCGTGACTTGCGCGCCTGTTCCGCGAATCAGTGCAATCTGAAAGCTCTCTGAATGTTGTGTACACAGGAGAGCTTGACGGGACGCTCGTTCAGCGCCCCGCGTCCAAATGTCGACGGCCTTGATTTTTCGGTTCTGTGTGAGTTTTTGGGGTTTTCCATTTCATTGTTAGGCATGGAATTTGCTGTGCGCGTGCGCTTAAGGTCAGCGCTGCAACGCCGTTCATGCAAGGTTGAACAAATGGGGACAGATGCAACCTGCTTTGTATCTCTTTTTGATTACTCCCGGAAGTTTAATCTGCGCTTTGAATTGTAGCGCTGCAGTCGGCGGGAGTCGGGACAAGCGACGACACAAATGGAGGGTACACTTAAAGGTGCACTGAAGAGGAATCTGAACTCGTATTTTTACCGCTGGAACACGATCTACACGTTCCGAGCATTCCTAGAAACTTCGAATTATTGTCCTGTGTGGACGATTTCCCTAATTTAAATCCGATTAAACGTCCCGGCCCCCGCCTTTTTTTTATTTTGAATTCCCCACAGCCGGTAGGAGGAGTCAGGTATAACCTTTCAACTAGAGTTCCTGTATATGCTCGCAGAGAGCATATACATGCTACCTTTGGTAGCATATACAGTAACTCTACTTTAAACCAGTCCCGTGGCGGCTTGCCGCTCTGCCATCGGCAGAGTGATACGTAGTGATCGGCGAAAGCAAAGAGTCCACGCGTATTTTTATTTCCGTAGGCCTAATTTGCAGCTATTTTGTCTCTGACTAGATCCATTTATTCACGAAAACCTAAAAAAAAAAACAAAGCGAAAGAAAGCCGCCACGCGACTGCCTGAAAGGCACTCCATGCGTTGGTCGACTCCTCCCACCGTCTGTGGGGAATTAAAAAAAAGGCGGGAGCCGGACGTTAAACCGATTTAAATTAGGGAAATCTGCCGCAGAGGGCTATAAATAATTCGAAGTTTATAAGAATGCTCGGAACAGGTAGATCGAGTTCCCGCGGCAAAAGGACGTGTTCAGATTCCTCTTCAGTGCACCTTTAAGCTCCGCCTTAAGGGCGGAGCTAATGGGCGTTAATGGGAGTTAATATATGGGCGTTAATGGATTAATGCCCATATATGCGCAGTAGGTGATTCTAAACTTTATATGCATACTTCACTGGAAGTCCTCATACCATTCCTGGCTCAGTAGTGCAGAGGTTATTAAGCGATGCGCCACTGCCCAGCGATGGCAGGTGCTGCCACCGGTGAGGATTGTGCAACCCAAGTTTCTCTTCTTAAACAATCTCTCTCGCGACCGATTATTAATTTAACTGCAACCTGTCGCGATGGTCAGTTTGCTCACAATCCGCTGGGCAGGTTGTGATGACGCCACAAGGTCACGTGACCTAGGTGACCCCCCCTGCCACCTAGGTCGCATCTCTGGGGGTTTTTCGTGGATTTTTCGCTCACGGTCGACGGCGCCGACGGCGGCTTTTCTACGACGCGTGCTTGTTAAGGCTATTGCGTTAATAAAGAACAAGCAGTTATGATAAGAAGAAGAACGAGAGGAAAATAAACACTATTTAAATAAACGAGTAAAAGACACGACGCAGATAACCAACACTCTTAGAAAAAATGTAGTAGTACTTACTAACTTTAGGGTAGTAACTGGTTGTCACATATGTTACGCTAGAACGAGTTCAGAAGCGGGCAACAAGGTTCGTAACTGGGAATTATAATTTTAAGGTTAGAAGTTCTGAGCTTCGGGAAGCTCTTGGTTGGAAGTTATTATCCCACCGAAGAAAAGTTTCAAGAATAAAGTTTTCGTATGACATTTACAATAATAAAACAGGAATTACTAAAAGCCTCTATTTAAAGCAACCTCACTACGTTTCGGGTAGAAGGGACAATACCATGAAAATTAGAGGGTATAACTGCCGGATTAATGCATTTAATATTCATTTTTTTCCCAACACAGTAAGTGACTGGAACCTGCTGCCTAATGAAGTGTTTGAGAGCGAGAATTTCCAGGCCGCAATTGACCATGCAATAATCTGATTATGCTGTTATCAGTGTTGGTTCTGCGCCTCGGGCGCAATCAGAATGCTTTTATCTTTTTGGAAGTTCTTAACATTTTTCTGTAACTTTTCTTTCTGTTTTGTTCTCTTGTGCTGTATTTAATTTTGCTGTTAATGTACTTACCCCCCTACAATAATGCCTCTCAAGGCGCTGTAGGTACCTTGAATAAATAAATAAATAAAAATATTACCCTGTTACTACCCGAAGTTAGTAACGGGAAGCTAGTAGTATTTACTAAGAATATAAGTAGAAACTCGCATATGTTGCAAGATTCATCGTACGGTGTGCTGCCTGGCTTGTCAAAGTTATGCGTACTCGAAAAATGAAAAAAGCTTCAGTCAATCTGACTAATTCCGGAATCCAGACAGAGCTATCAGAGCGTGCTGGCGTAAATCACACACTTAGGTTTAAGCTTATCGCACATTACAGGTACAAATTATGCCAGGTTATGCCTAAAGAATCTTACCGTGCGCACTCAAAGGTTCAGAATGCAGTTAAAGGGACCATGCAAAGAATTAAAAGCCGCTTGTAAATGTTAGAAGTGATGCTCAGAAGCATTGACACCAAGTATGAGTCTTCGGAACTGAGCCGGCAATTTATTATGAATTTTTAAAAATCGTGTTTTTTTAAATTCGCGGGCCGTTTGGTGTCTTCGTAGGGAGCCATTTTGGAACCAAAATCGGGAAAACAGACGTCACTAGTCCCATGACGTCGGCAGGCCACCACACGCTGTCATTCGCTCGAGCCGCGGCAGCTACGACGTCACGGGCACACTTCCGGTAGCGGTGAAAATCGTCTGCTCGAGCCGCCGCGCGCCCCTTTCGGGCAAGCGCGATCCAGGGCATTGTCTTCGCGCATATGTTTTCAATTTACCTCTGCCGCCTCTTTCTGTCGCGAGTTCGGGAGCCAAGAAAGCGCAGAGACCGGAGAGACGCTGCCGACGCACGCTGCTCCTCGGGAGTGGGACAACCGGAAGTCGTAAACAGAACGTCAGCGAATGACGTATTCATGGGCGGTGCCCAGTCCCGGAGCTGTTTTCTTTATTTTTTTATGGTGCCCCGCGCGTACGAGTTGAGGGGGGACAGGAGGAGCGTGATTTTTAATCGTCTATAACTTTGTTGTTATTGACGCTAGCTCAAAAATTCTTGCGCTGGGGTGACGAGTGATGGATTGCCTATCTTTACGTAATCTCGATAAATTTATTTCATAGTCCCTTTAAAGCACAAATCAGAAAGAGTCACACTCGCGCACTGCACGTGCACAGGTAAATCTTTCTCAGTCTTATATACTCCGTAAATCAGACTCTGATTTACGGGCTAGTGGTTCTTACCGAATGAGCGTTAATTATGAAGTTGAGATTGTAGAAAGTTCGTAGTCTACCTAACCATATGCCCCTGCAGAAATGTTTAATTACAAAATCAATTTATTGGCCCGACAGTCTGTGTCAGTTATATTATTTGACTTTATTTTAGTGTTAAAGGAACGGTTACTAACTAGGTTGTAACTAGCAACCATATAGGTCGTAAAAAGGTAGCAACGGCTACTTTTGCTAACTATACCTTGAAGAGGGTAGTAAATAGCTGATAAAAAGTAGTAAAACGAAGTCAGAGTTAGTAACTGCTGCACTTACCACCTTTTTACTACATTTGCACTGACTTTTTTTTTTTAAGAGTGAAGGCCTGGAGTTCCCATCTTGGAGTACAACTTGGAGCTTTATTTCTCGCCGGATGTGGACTGTAAAGCGAAACAAAAAAGTGAACTAACAGATAAGATAACTGCGAGGGCTTCTTTGACCTTCAAATGACCACGCCAACGGGACCGGGGTGGCTATCTAGATAAGTGAAAAAAAAAAGAAAACACTTCTAGCTCTCGACACCAACTGAAACAATACCCTGACTCAGTGCTTTGGAGGGGCGCGTGCGCTGATAGGAGCTCCAAAGGTGTGGGAAACACATTTCTTAGTGGCTGACATAACGCACGCCAACTCGCAAACTCCGACAGGTGTGGTCCCACAATGACTGCCCACTCTAAAGCCGTATTGCGGTAACAGTCATCTGTTACTTCGCGACGTGCAATACGTAAGAAGAGAATGTCACGTACGGGATAACTGGCCCGTGTGCTTCATTCCTTCAAAATGCGACGCGCCGATAGCCGATTGCCCAATGTCCCCTAGTATTACAGGTTTCAAGATCACCACTTAATACGGGCTGCGCCCACAGTTCGAGGCATGACAATACGTGGATGAAATCGGGCTGACGGGGTGGCACCACGTGCCACTCGTACACACCCAGTTGAGGCTGAGCTGGCTTTTATGTAACAGCTGTTGTCGCGCTTAATCACTCATGTAATGGAGGCTGACGGGCCTACATTGATGGCACTATTTACTGCGAGTGGTGCAACATTTCGCAACAGCTAGTGCAAGACTTGTGAAGTAGAATTGGGTAACTTATACCTTGGAAAGTATTCGTTGTGTCGGGCAGTAGCTGCAATCTGAAGGCCGTATAATTCGTAGCTGTTTTCTTTTTTATTTTTCTAAATCCAGACACTGCTTGTGGCAGGCGGTGAAAATGAGCATGGAAAGACAGGCTTGAAGCAGCAGTAGAGGGAAGTAGGTGGGTAGGTAGTAGTGTGAGATCTAAGAAGAAAGGCATCGCGCTGTAGCGGTAATAAAGACCCCCCGCCCCCCCTTTAAAAATTTGACGGTCGATTTGCGTAGTTAGGCCAAATTCGAATAAGGTGCGCTATATAGCAGTTCGGTTTTAAAACTTCGATTCCGGTGTTCAGATCCAGTGTTCACGGATCGCAGTTGTTCGGATAGCGATAATTTTTCATGACCATATATGCGGAATTTGTCATTATCTGCATTCATAGATCCCTGGGAATCTTCCTATCAATCCTGGCGTAGTCGTGCAGCGGTCAAGCGATGCGCCACTTCCCTTCTATGGCATGTGCGGGCATCTGTGGGACGTGGGTTGCTAGGGCTTGGTTGCGATCCAGGTTGCTCTTTCCGAGCAGCCTCTCACGATTGAGCTGCCGTATGGCACGGTGGGCAGGTGAGAAGCCTGCCACAAAACTGGCTTCCGACAAATGACAAATAGACAAACACACAACGGCTAAGTGGGGGGATGGCCACTATGGGCTAGCCAACTAAAACTGCCGCCTTCCACGGTGGGCAGTTTACTCAGAGTCCGGTGGGCAGGTCGCCACCTGCCACGGTGGGAAAGTTTTGATGACGTCATGAGGTCACGTGACCGATTTGGCAGACGCCGCATTCCATCAACGTTCTCCGGGCCGCTCCGGCTGCGAGGCTTCAAACGGTCGCCAACGCCGACGGCGGACAATTTTTTTTTTTTTTGCCGAGACGGCGGTACGCGATAAAAGAAAAAGAATTATTTGCAGGCGACAACTTTCTGCTGAACCTCTCGTAAAACTGAGGATTCGGGAAGGCCGCGAGTGGAGATTGTTTCATACCAGTGATCGAGCACTTGTGCTAATCTTTTCACTCGGCACTGTAACGTGATGTTCCATGCTGTAACTAAAAATTCCCGTAAGTAGATCCAGAAATCCCTTTTTATGGCCCTTTTTCCCTGCAGCTGCTAGGAAATTCCTACATACTGACAAAAAAAGAGCGAGAAAATTTCAATTCTTATGATTTTCTTAAAACAAAAAACAAAGATAACCATTTTGTCCAAATTTTACTCCTAAAATTCCGGGAATGAAACCGTGAATAGGAAATTAGGCAAGCGAGAAGGGCTTGATAAATCAGATGTTCTGGTCGCTAATGTACAGGAATGACCAAAATAACACGCAGCATGCTTCGGCGTTTCAACTTTCCTCGCACTTTCCGTAAAAAAAAAAAAGAAAAGGTGTTTTCGGGTTTACACAAGAGTGCACCGGTGGCATTTACTGGAATATGTACTCTTAATTATTGCTACCTAAAGCGGGAAAAGAGTTTGATCGCCGAAGTGCGCCCCGTATTCTTATTGCCGCAGCAATACATAAGAATTTGGAACGAATGCCAAGTACACGTGCTAATTTATTTCGCACCTAATGCGCATGAGGATCCCGCAGCATATAACTTGATAAAATAAACACCTGACGTTTTTACTACATCCGTTATTACTGTACTGTTTCCCCCACGAGTTAGGCTTTACATCAAGGCTACAGGTGACGGTTTCTGCCCTAAACTCTATAAATTTAGATTTTTATTTTTTTACAGTGGACGTTGATCATGGAGGCGTTCCTCCGAGACTGAGCATATAGCTTGGACAACACATCGTTGATTCTCCGAATTAAACATAAACTATTAATGGTTATTCTAGAAGGAAATGAACTTGTGTCGTCCGCGTCTATTCTATTATAACCATTATGTAAGTATTATATAAACGCGATGATAATGAACTTTTTTTTTTATGGCGCTAGGGCATCTGTGGTCAAAGAGCGCCATGAGACAAGGTATTTTCATTTACTCAAGATGACGTCAAAGACCCATTTCCCAATTATTTCACCCTGAAGAAGTTGAGCACAAGGCCAGGGAATCTTTTATACCTAATGTATCACGGGTGGGTACCCGGCGGCACTGGGGATCGAACCCCCCACCTCCCGTATGCGAGGCGGATGCTCAAACCACTAGGCCACTGCTGCGGTCAATATTATACAAACGTGATCCAAGTAAGCTGCCTCGGGGCACCCCATTCTTAATTTATTCAATTATTCATTCAATATTTTGATACCACCCGGGTACAGAGTACAAGTCATAAGAGAAAGACGGTTAAGAACAATAAAAAACGACAAAGAAAATTTCACATAATAATACCGACCAGTTGGTGTCAAAGAGCAATAACGCTAACAATCTTCTTATGAACTAAACAGCATAATAAAACAGTTTATGAACAATAATAACAGGAATTTAACCAGGAAAGCCGAGTAAAATCATTTAAGGAACAAGTTACAAGAGTAGTAATTTCGTTTCTTGAGTGGTAAGGATCTTTTTAAACTGAATGTAGTCATTGATGCTTTTTTGGTCAAATGTTTAGGGGAATCCCCCAAGGTGGAGTAGATTTGTAATAAGGGAGTAATTACTCATTTGCATCCACCCGAGCGCAGCCATACGGCTACAAAGAAAAGCTGTACAGCTTTCCTTTGTAGCCGTATGGCTGCGCTCGGGTGGATGCAAATGAGTAATTACTCCCTTATTACAAATCTACTCCACCTTGGGGGATTCCCCTAAACATTTGACCAACACAGTTCCCACTTCGAGTTATTGATCAATTCGCTCTCGTCCTACCATAAGCTTGCCGTCCTGGTTAGCTCAGTTGGTAGAGCGACTGCTCCGGTGTAGCGGTGGTCCTGGGTTCGAACCCCGGACCAGGACGAATTTTTCTTTAACTACGAAGTTTCTGAGAAAGCTGTATAGCTTTCCTTTGTAGTCGTATGGCTGCGCTCGGGTGGATGCAAATGAGTAATTACTCCCTTATTATTGATGCTTTTTGTTAGTGATGCCGATCAGTAATTCCAACCTTCAGAGGTTCTAGGAAAATATGATTGCGCACATGTGACTGTGTTGCAATGGGCTGAGACCCTTTGTGGGTGATTACAGCGATAAGAAATGAAGAAGGCTGGTTGAGTTGCAATGGGGCGCTATAACGCTTTGTTGTTGATTACGACGATAAGAAATTTGTAAAAGGGGACAAGGCCTCGTCAGGCTCTTAGCCTTTAGCCTTGGCCTCCTCTTAGACACTGTCTGAAGAACAAAGAAAGGAAAAAAAAAAAGAAGGGGGGTTGAATCCATTGGGAACGATGTTGAAAATTATGGGCGACCATCTTATGGAACAGTAAGATGCGGTTGTGCTTTCGGCGGGTAACGAGTGGCATGTGGTTTAAAGATGTTTTGATTTGGGTGACGCTAGCTGAATGATGGTAGTCAGCCAAAATGAAACGAGCCGTACTATTAAGGCGAAAGCCTTTAATTAATGCCTCGTACTGTCGTTAGCAGACGCGTCGGCAGCCGTGTCGACAGATTTGTCCGCCTTTCGGCGTCACTGCTGAAAAAGAAACCGCGCCGAGGGTGGGAATCGAAACAGGGCCTGTGGCATTTGAAGCGGAGACGCTACCACTCCGCCACGAAGGCTCAAGGTTCGAGCATGGATAAAGGCGTATCTATAGTGAATGCATGGGCTTCATACATAAAATAGAAGGAATAAAGCCAAAGGAAATATAAAAATAAATATAAGAAAATAAAAACAAAATAAAACTAAGAAAAAAAAATAAAATAAAAAACAATAAAATGACAAAAGGAACAAAAATAAAAAAAATAAAAACATATGAAAAATAAAATAGTAAATAAAAACAAACAGTGCGCCAGGAAAGGCTTTCGCCTTGCAGCAGTTTAGAGAGCCAAAGTGCCCCATGAATTTTTTTCTGTGCAGTTTCCAACAGCTGCGGTAATGCTGCCTGTCCATGGTTCCATACAGATGACGCATATTCCATTTGTGGTCGCACGTAGGTGGTATACAATAATTATTTTAGAGAAGACGGAGCAAGTGAGAAGTTTCTTCGAAGATAACCGAGTTTTAACGCGATAGCGCTAATGGTCCGTTATTCAAAAAATCCGCCGTCGGCGCTGTCGGCGTTCTGTGCGAAAAATCCCCAGCATGACTCTAGCATGTGGTCCCCAAAGAAGCAACCTGGGAGGCAGGTGGGCCACCTATAGGTCACGTGACCTTGCGGCGTCATCACTGCCTGCCCACACCGGATAGTGAGAAAACTGAGCACCGTGGCAGATGGCTGTTAAATTAATGATTGGTCGCTCGGGAGGAGCAATCTGGGCGCACAAGGCCCAGGTTGCAAGGATTCCCAAGGGTGCGAGAGCTTTCAGGGATCTATAAATGTAACATACAGAATGACCTTCTGCATATATATAAGAATTAACCCATTACGCTATCGCGTCATAATACCCTTACGGTGGAGCTTAAGGTGGCGGTTCCACTGCCGCCATCTGGCGAGTAGTTCATATTCTGCCACCAGGCTACGACACTGATCCATCACTGAGAAAGTGTGTACCCGTCTTGCCCCCAGCGACCCGAGACTGGTTTTGGTTGAGATGTTGAGATACGTGTCCGGTCCTTTCTTGACCCGTGCACCCGTGCTGCGTGAAGGCTTTTCTTTTGTTGCTGCGCCTGCCTTCAGAGGATTACAAACGAACCATGGCAAGCCCGGCTGCTAGTCCCCGTCGTGCGTGGGGGGAGGTGTTGGCTGGGGTGGTTCCGCATGCTTCTTTCTCTGCCTGTCCCTCGCCAAAGCCAAAGAGAGTGGGGCTTCCTTTATTCGGTCTATGGTTCCGGAAGGGTGAAGGGAAAAAGTTGGAGAGCCGGGGCAAAGAGGGTACCGTCTTTGTCCAAACGGCGTCAGAGGTGAGGTGATCCTTGTTCGGGATAAGGATGCCAGCACGGGAACAGAGGACCGTTTCCTTCTCTCTCTTGTTTAGCCTTGGCTAAATAGCCGCAGAAAGCTGTACCGTCGATGTTACTATCTGGAGGGCCTCCTTGGAGGGAATGTGCCGTTTCGTTCTTGAGTTTTACCCGACTACAGACTTTACTGTTTTCAATGTCGTGACATATATTAGTGGGAGCAAAGAAAAAGAAAAAAATAATGCTGCCCAGCCCGCACAGCAAAAGGCACAACGTAGATACAGTGGAAACTTGGGAGAGTTAGTGATAATTGTCGACATAATTGCACAGAGCAAATTAGTAAGTAAGCGAA
This sequence comes from Amblyomma mixtum, assembly GCF_055824585.1. NCBI lineage: Eukaryota > Metazoa > Arthropoda > Arachnida > Ixodida > Ixodidae > Amblyomma > Amblyomma mixtum. Next base: position 254,971,580 of record NC_143013.1, read on the forward strand.
AAGAGGAAGCGGACGCCAAAAATAAGGAAGGTGTGAAATAAAGAAAATTAATTATGTTTATGTCCCATGTATATATTTCTAGCGTTTTTTTTTTCAATGAACCTTATAGTTGAAATCGGTGCCTTTCTTGTGTCCTTCCTTCTGCCCTCGTCTTTTGCGCGTTCAATCACTTCGTCACTGTTGATGCATAGTAATATTAGTAGTAGTCGGAACACTCCTGGTCTAGAGTGTAACCTGCTAACTATAGCGCTGAAAAAAAAATATTTTTTTATCAAATGATATTGCATCTATGATAAGAAAACTATAACAAAGACAGCTATACAATTTAGTCAACGCTCAGCGTATGCCTGTCCAACCTTATAAACTATGGTTGGTAAAGAAAAAGGCAGAGAGAAGTGGGCAATTGTCAATTTCTGTTTACCCTTGAGATGAATCGACATTGCGCAAGAGACGTGAAATTGCTATTGAGAGGGTTAGCACCGCAGGGTGTCGGAATGTGTTTTCCTCAGAAGCAAATATTCGTCGTACATGCGGCGGCACCTTGCAACCAATTCCGATCAACTTCGACGGAATTTTGCCAAGGCTCACAAAAATGCAGTATACAGATGCATACCATTCACGAGGCGGACTCGAGACTTTTTTATAGACATTGTACGAAGAAGAACGGGGGGGGGAGGTGTGCAGGAATGCTGCCAAAAAAAAGGGGTCGGCTACAAAGCGATAGTTCTGTAGGCACTTAGGGCGACCCCCTCCCCTCTCTCGTTTGGACCCTCAACTGCGTGCTCTTATTCATTTTAGACGTACGTCTTTCTTGTATCCAGTTTGCATCATTAGGTTGCTTATTCCCTCCAGAATTTTCCATCGCGTGCTGAAATGTATATCTTTCTAACCTTGCGTCGATTTGCCTCGATTTGGTTGGATCAAAGATTGAAAAAGTGCGCCCGCGTATGTGTGTGTGTATGCGTGCGTGTCCACGCGCGCGTACCTGGAAACTGTAGGAACAGCTGCTATTTTCACACCGTCTATTGTCAGGAAACTATAGCCTCGTTTACATGAACCCGACTTCGGCGGGTCGAGCCAGGAGATCGAGTTGAGCAAGGTCAGCCCAACTTGACTGCATGTTTACATGAACTCGATTTTAGCGAGTCGCGACCGGTTCAACAGCAGCGGCACCAAGCGTCGAACGGCGCAGCGGGAAAGGGCAGTGGCAGCCGGGAAGATTGCGGCATGCACGGCTGCCTCGCAGGCGCTACGGCGCAAGCGAATAACAGGTTCGCATTTATCACCCCTCCTTCCACTAACCCGACTCAGACCGGTTTACGTGCTATCTGCTGTTGGGGTCGAGTGAGTCAACCCACCACCTGCAGCGGAGTTGACTGGACTCGCTCCCTCGACTCCCGGACCCGACTCGTTTACATGTACCCAGTAACCGGTTTTCAGCTCAAATCCTCCACTCAACCCGTCATGTAAACACCGCTTATAACGTGCTTGTAATCATTTTCCGAGAATTCCTTTTTCTGCGGCGCTAGTCTACCCCGCCTGCAGGAGGGGCACGCAGCAAGGGGAGGGGGCGGTCCTTTGTGCCAGTTCCCGAAAAGGGGACTTCTCAGCACTATAGTCGGTTACAACAAAAGAACGAAGCGGCACACGCAACTCAGACGGAACTCTCCAGCCAATCACGTCGACTTGTGTGGCTGTGCATGCAGCCAAGCCTGCGAAAGAGAACGAAGGAGTCGGCGCTTTGTCCCCGTGTCGCCGACGGTGGATGTCCTTTGTTCGGGATAAGGCTAAAAGAATAATAACGCAAAAAGAAAGGAAGAGATTTTGCTGCCCCGGCATCCGCCATCGTCTCTAGGAGCAACTGAGCAGGAGCAGGGGAAAAGAGGGAGAAAGGCGAAGGTGTGGCGCCCCCGTTTATTGTCTCAGCTGCACTGGCCACTAAAGGGGGAGGGGGGGGGGGGGATAGAGGGCTGGGCTGCTCACCTTTCGCATAGATCCGCGCGAGAGCGTCTTTTTCGCAAAAGCGCTGAATGTTACAGGTGGGGTCATATTCGGCAACAGACGGTCGTGGCAGCTTCAGTCTCCACTGCTGTCGCGGCGCACCTGTGGAGACCGAACAGAAAACTGTTCGGTCGACGCGCTTGGCTGGGCGGTCTCCTTTGATGGGCATGTGCTGCTTCGTTCTTGAGTTGTACCCGACTTATATACCACATGGATTCATTTCAGCGGTGGAACATGGCGCCCTCTGAACCACGGCATTCATTTGAAAGAAGTGCGAGTCTAGTTCAGGAAAACTGCACCTGCTCCATGGTTAGTGCTGAAATAGTGCAGCTGCAGCCGCCATGGAAGCAGATGATGGTTTGCGGGTTGTGATAAACGGCGGAGACTCAAGTAACTTTCACTCGTCGACAAGCTAGAACGCTGCTCGAGTTCTCCAAAGAAACGGATCGAGGCTGGTTCATGGCAACATGTTATTGTGATGTGCTGTTTGCACATTTCTTCATGAGATACGAGAGGTTGGCTGCCGCTGATGTAGGCTGTAAACAGCTGGCTGCAATTCATTGGCATCGCAAAGGCTAGCGACGACCAGGCCTGCACTCGACCATCCGTTTGGAAGCAGACAGTGCCAAACTGCGCTCAAAGTGCCGGAACTAGCGGTACACACCCGCCGCACCGCCACTGCCGCAGAACTTTGCCGAACTGATGCATTGAGTGCAGGCGAATCGAGCGCTCTCCAACTTCCCCTCCACAGCGCTAGCCGGAACGACGAACAACCGGCAGCACGAAGCGAAAGCCTGTCTCTTCCCTTTCCTGTCGCTTTAGCAATGCCAAAGCTGTCCTCGAAAAATAATACGACGCCCAGAATGCGTTTCGTAGCGTCAGGTGAAAAAAATTGGCAGTGGCTTAGCTCTGCTATGCCTGGATATACGTAGCGTAAAGTGATCCGGTGTTTCGGCCGCACGTTTCGCCTTGGCTGCTCGACGGCAAACTGCCAGGCGACAACCTCGGGATCGGAAGAATTTACATTTTCCAGTCTTCTGCGCCGTTTGGCAGCGGCTCGACTCTCTTTAGCTTACCAGAGCTTACATGTTGAGCGCGACCGTCATTTCTCCGCGCACCCTCCTAGCGCATGTGCAGTAGCGCGCGGCGCAACTGTCGTAAACACGAGGTCACGCGTCGGAGAGGAGCGCACGCGGCGCCGGCAGCGAGGAGCTCGCACCGGCTGTGGCGAGGAGGCGACGCACCGGCGGACCTGCGCCTCTCGTGACGTCACGTGGTTCTCGCGCATGCGCATAACAGGCGGCGCACACTCGCGCAAAACTCGGCTCTGACCCGCGTAGTGTGGCTTTACTAGCTTTACGCTACAAAACAATCCAGAAAAGCAATATGGCGGAAATCTGCTTGGAAGTCATAGAGTTTCTTACTACTACCTAGAGGGAAAGCTGGCAAGCCGTCTATGGGAGTTTGCATGGAGACCCCACGTGACCACCTCAGCCATCATGGGCGCTCAAAGCATCATGGGGCGGTGAGCTACTTGTTGCGGAACTGCAACTTTTGGCCAAAAAATAATAAAAAAATAAAGCTGTTTGATAGCTACAAACGTCCTAACATTCAATATCTTGTCTAATGATTGCAACAAACGAGCAGAAAAGCATTTAAGTGCAAAGTTTGCCTAAAATAAGACATGACTAGCTTTCCTATTGGCCAAGTGATGAACACTAAAAAAACTAATATTTCGTAATTAACAGGCGCACTTTTAAAAGTAAATATGTTTTCAAAAAAATGTTGTTGTTTAGATACTTTAAGGGGTTTTTAATGGCATTTCGGAAGAGTAAAACCTTTTATTGGCGTCGTGTGTCCTCGCGTCTTCACTACTATGGCTTTTGCACACTGCGTTCGCGCGAAAGTCGTCTGCGCACACACGAACTACGTTTTCGGAATGAAACGCCTTAGTACTGCCACTCTGTGTTCCCGAAAAACTACGACTGTGCCGCAACAAGTAGCTCACCGCCCCATGATGCTTTGAGCGTCCATGTTGGCTGAAGTGCAGCGCCGCCAGCTTTCCCTCTAGGTAGTAGTGAGAAACTCTATGTTGGAAGTTCGACACACTCTACATAGGGCAAAATCGAGGGAAACGTGCGAACATCGTAGAGGTATCGTTCCCTCTCGTGAACACCTCCTGATTGTAAATATTTAGCAGCGCCACACTCGTTATTTTTTTGAACTGTGATTATTTAGTACACGTGCATGTGTGTAGATGGCGCTACTTACTAAATTTATCTACATTTATCGCATGTCGCTGCGTTATTGCTATTATTGTTTGCATTCTGTGGACTTTGTTCTTGGCAATTGTTACAAGTTGATTAAAGGAATGAGAGACCGACATTTTAAGAGTATATTTGCCAGAAAAAAAGAAGCCGCGGAACGTTTCAAGAGCTTGTGTCCTTCATGAGGAGAACAAAAAAGGTAGCTAAAATCAACTAGACATTGCGCATTCCCCAAAAGCCGTAGAGTAAAGGCGATGCTTAGCCGCGTAGAGCGAAGTATTAAGTTTCTTCACGCAAAATCTCAAAACTGCCACGCGCTGGTTACCTGAACAATTTTGCATTCCGTTTTTAACTATTTCGAAAAAACGCTAATTTTGATCAGGAATAACTTTTAAACTAAACAAGGCAGACGGATGAAATTTTCAGAATGAAAGGGCTATTAGACGATCTCAAACTGTACAAAAAGGCGCCGTAGTGCAATGCATATCCCAAAAGTTATTGCAGATTACATTGTTCTGTTTTCTATGCTTTTCAAACATGCGTGGCTAATAAACTAATCTATACACGTACTTCTAAATGCTTAAATATGTTGATTAGCATCCGATCTCAAAGTATCTCGAAAGATATTTCTCTAGGTGCAAGAGGTTTTTCACAATTTTGCATTTCCTGAGACAAGTTGAGCTCAACTGCCAGTTTTCATCTTTGCGTTTTCTTTTACAGTCGAAACAAATTTACAGCTACCGTTAAACAAAATGCATCTTTTGAAAGCAGAGAAAAGTAGCTTTTCGGAGATATCTGAACCATATTTATGAAGCGAACGAGCGAGGTACAGTCGACGTACAAATATCACCAAAAATGGTTCCCGCTCACCGTCAGAGTGGGACCGCCACCTTAAGTGCCTCCTCCCCCTTTTTTGTTCGCTTTATATGCTATAAGTTGTATGCGTAATTTCCAGAACATAGTGTTGGTTATATAAACACCTAGATACTGGAACGATGTCACGCTTTCAAAAGACTGGCTATGGAAAAAATAAGTCGGACAAAGGTGCATTCGACCGGACAAGTTTATTTATTTATTTATTTATTTATTCATTCATTCATTCATTTATTTAACAAATACTGCAGACCCTAAGTGTTTCCTAGCAGGATGGGCGAAAAGAATACAGCATTGTGAATATGAATTCATCGCGCGAAATTTAAGTAAGCAAGTAATGTAGAAATTCTTGCTTGTGAACGAGAATGGTGACCACATCGTCTCGGCGACAATCAAAACGAAATCCTCTGAAACGGCAGAAGAGGCGGCTATAGCCCTCGCCCTAGCGCATACCCAAGGGAGCATCATCTTCAGCGATTCCAAAATGGGTATCAATAATTTCGCTAAAGGGCGAATTACAAACACCTCCCTTAGAATCCTTAACGCAACCAAATTCTCACCAAATTATTCCGAATTGATATGGGTCCCAGCCCATTCGGGGAATCCGGGGAACGAGGCAGCCCACAATAAAGCCCGAGGTTTCGTCGACCGGGCAGTGGATGAGTCTGGCTCCCTGAATTTCACGAAGGACTCAATGATCACATATCATGATCTCACTAATCATTTTAAATTAGAGAGGAGAATTTTTCCCCCTCCAGACAAAAGACTTACTAAAGAACAAGAGGTTACGTGGCGTCGTCTACAGACGAGATCGATACGCACCCCATCACTCCTCGCGCACATTTATCCAGATCTTTACAACCCAAACTGCAAACACTGTGGCCAACGTGCTACCTACGATCACATGCTGTGGGACTGTAAAATAGAGCCACCTCCGGGTGATCTAGTTACAGCTCCTTCTCTCGAGCGGTGGGAGACCGTGCTGGCTAGCTCTGACCCCATGCAGAACGCAAGTTTTGGCGGTGGAGTGGGCTCACAAAGTCGTCGAGGGCTATGTACTCTCGACCACTTAACGCGACCTCTTGCCAAGCTCTTCCCGGCGAATAAAATGTTTTACAATCTTGCTGGGCGAGTTGGTGCATAGCTTTCTTGGGATGGCGTTGCGCACATGAACAAACATACACAGGAAGGAGCAGAAGACAGAAAGAGCGCAACAGAAAGTGCACTCTTTCTGTCTTCTGCTCCTTCCTGTGTACGTTTGTTCGTGTGAGCAACGCCATCCCAAGAAAATTAAGTAAGCAAAATACGAGACATGTTCAACTCTTACAAGAAAACATACATAAATGCGAAAGACGACTATGAGGTAACCGCCAACAATTTGTCCATAGAGTCAATGGACACCGTGTAACAATTTCAATTCATTTCAGACTTTATTTCCACTAATTTGCCTATTTTTTCTCTACTTTGCCGTCCACGGCTGTTTTTCCGTCCACTCACTATATCGACCTCCGCGCTATTTCCACGGTATTTCGACATTTTTGGCTCTAAATAATTAACTAATCATCCCAATGACATCAAATATTTTGCGCATCACCCTCACATCGTCCTCTATCGATTACAACCATTCGTTTCATCTTATCTCTTCTGAGAACGACACAACTACTGCAGACACGTTTGAGTAATACGACCCTGCCGTCATAGCCTAGTAATGCATTCGCATTAATTAAATAGGACTGTATCACGCTTACCCTCACGACGGCTGTACAGAAACAGTTCTTGAACCTCTACTTCTAAGTTGCTTCAATCTTCAACTTCTTCAGTTTCAAAGTTTCAACAACAAAAAAAGCTTCTGTCTTCCATTGTACCCGCATGGCTGGGCTCGGGTTGATGCTAACGAGTAATTAGTCGCTAAATAGTACTCCGACTTGCATAAACCAGTCCATGTCTTCCATAAGTTACTCCGAGGGCGCTAGGACAACTTCGACGGAAAATAAATTTCTGAATTAACAAGGAGCTCCCATGACATATGCGGAAGAGGAGAAGAAGGAGAAGGAAAGGCAGGGTGCATGGTTATAAAAGCGTACGTTGTTGGGCTAGTCGGTCAATCATGGTGAATACAAGGGGGGGTACTGCGCACAAAAAGACAAGGACAAGAAGATAACACAACCTGCGCTTGTTGTGTTATCTTCTTGTCCTTGTCTTTTTGTGCGCAGTACCCCCCCTTGTATTCACCGTGCATGGTTATATTCACGATTATATAATTTTTCATCTGGTAGATTCCTCTCCTAGACTGTGAATTCACAACTTTTCGTTCTTCGTATTTTTTGTTTTGTACAAATTCTAGCTCTGCGTCCCAAAATTTTAAATATACTCCATTTCCTGTACATGAGTGCATTTGTATCCGCTATGCACCCTGGCCAATCTCCCGCCGTGGGCATGTGTCATTAAGCCTGAGGACATTATCATCATCATCATGGTTAATCACCACTAAACGGCAGCAGGTGACGCTTGTATGCAGATGTACAGGTTTTCTCCGCGCTAGGTTTTTCATGTTTCCTAAACGTACGCAAAGGTATGTATTCCAAATGCTTCATATTCATTCATAATTCATAGAGGGGGCCGCCGCGGTTGCTCAGTGGTTATGGTGTTCGGCTGCTGGCCCGAAGACGCGGGTTCGATCCCAGCCGCGGCGGTCGAATTTCGATGGAGGCGAAATTCTAGAGGTCCGTGTACTGTGCGATGTCAGTGCACGTTAAAGAACCCCAGGTGGTCGAAATTTCCGGAGCCCTTCACTACGGCACCCCTCATAGCCTGAGTCGCTTTGGGACGTTAAACCTCATAAACCAAACTATAAACCAAACCTAATCCGTAGTGGACGCGTGATTCTATACGGGTTCGAATTGATACCTCTCGCTAATGCCACAGTCCTGAACTTCCGTTAGACAAACTTGGTTGGTTGGTTTATGGGGTTTAACGTCCCAAAGAGACTGGGGCTATGAGAGACGCCGTAGTGGAGGGCTCCGGAAATTTCGACCACCTGGGGTCCTTTAACGTGCACTGACATCGCACAGTACACGGGCCTCTAGAATTTCGCCTCCATTGAAATTCGACCGCCGCGGCCGGAATCGAACCCTCGCCTTTCGGGCCAGCAGCCGAGCACTATAACCACTGAGCCACCGCGGCGGCTGTTAGACAAAGTAGCTGCTAAATGTTTCCAGGCCAATTCTGGTTTCATTCTGGTACTCTCTGGTTCATTCTGGTTCTGGTACTCTCTGATTACTCCTGCTTACACTGCAGTTAAGAAATTACCGCAGGGCACATACGAATTCGCCAGTACTTACAAAAGCTTAATAAAGTGTCTAAAAAAACTTCCCTTTATTTCTGGCCCTGACAACCAGACACATACGCTTTACATTCCATGGAATCTAAAAGTAATTTTAATACGATGTAGCACTCTACTTTCGTCGAAGTCTCGGCTCTTTTATCACTCAGGCTCTTCCTATGACTTCGAGCCCTACAAGCAAACCAATTTAGAGGCGGTGTTCGGCCGGTCCCCGCTGAAAGTCGACAGGAAATGTTACTTCTTATTTTTTTTTAGTTTTAGTTCAGATAAAGTTACTTCAGTGCTGGTTCGGTTCTGATAAGAAAATGATTCATAAGGGTAACGCGCTCAAACCAAACAGGGTTTGTACGCTTGCACGCAACATGTAATAAAGAAAGCCGATCGGGTAAGCGTTTATCTTGAGAGTAACAATAGTAGAGAGCGCCTTAATTTAATTGCATGGAGAGGCGCAATAAATACCATTAATGTCCTGTGCTGCACTGCACACCTCTGCTGAGAATTACGTATGACGCTGCGCATCGCACCGCGCATGTAGGGCCTGTGGCGTTCTCCTAAGCGCAAGGTCGCAGGTTCGATCGCCGCAGAGGTGCCTCGCATTGCTAGAGAGTTCTCTGCATGTTTTTCGCTTTGCCCACAGTGACGGGATTTCCCAAGCAATGCAACCCTGGGAAGCCGAGCACCAGGACGGGACTAGCTGGAACCAATTTTGAGAAGACCGGTGCGCACCCGGCCGGCGGTGGGAGTCGAACCCAGAACCTCCCGAAGCCGAGGCGGGTGCTAAAGAGAGAGGAATTTCATTTATTAAAACGACGGGTGTAATGTAAAAACCATCACGTACTGAGCTTTTGGTGCACGCCAAAGGAGGGCAGCGTCATGACGATCTTGTTACTAATGAAATTCGATAGCTGGGCTCCTGCCTCTGTTGGCGTCTATTGGCCAGCAAGACAGTGTTCATTAAAAATGGAGTGATTACTCATTAGCACAGAATAGTGATAGTTCGGCCTAGTGGGTAATTTGCATGAGGTTACATAGCGCAAAAAGCAGGGACGAGACACAACACAAGCGCTATAGCAAGGTAGGGTGAAGAAACACAAAGGGACAGTTGCCCGTTGAACTAGAAATATAACTTAGAAGGGTGATGCTTCGGGCTAGTGGCTGATTCACATACGGCTACAAAGGTTCCATATCGAAAAAAGCAGGGACAAGACCGAACACAAGCTCTTGTGCTTGGTCTTGTCCCTGTTTTTTTTTTTTTTTTGCGCTATGAAACCTCATATACCCACCCACTAGCATCCACACAAGCACAGCCATACGGCTACAAAGGAAAGCTGACAGCTTCCACAGCTTCCAATAAGCTTCCCAGCTCACATAGCTTCACCTATAGCTAACATCTTCCCCTAAATATGCGACCAGTACATCAATTGTTGATGTTCTAATGTGAAAGCACTACTCCAGACGTACCATCTTACTGGTACCAGACTTATTAGTAAGAATTTTGTCATCTTGTCTTGTGCACCGAACTAACCCTGGCTTACAAAAGTCACTCGGGTAAGCTCGGGTTAGTTCCTGCCCATCCAGGGCTCCTGCCCTGGCAACAATTAACCTGCCCTGGAAGGTGACAGTGAAATCAATGATTGCTCACAGAAGGTTGCTCGGGAAGAGCAACATGTGTTGCGCAATCCCTATCTGTGGCTGTGATAGAAACAGCCACCTGCCAATGCAGTGGCGCATCGCTTAACCACTGCGCCACTGCGCTGGTAGTGGTATGAGGACTCGCCGCCATCTATGAATGTTAAGTAGAGAATGACCAATTCTTCATACATAGGCATTAATCCGCTAAAGCCATCACGTCATACACTAAGGCGGAGCTTAAGTGTCCCCTGCAATTGAATATTGAACACATGCTTTCGCATGTATAATCGGTTTAACTACGTTAGACCACCTACCACTTTTTGTGCCCCGTCAGTCCCATTCTGCCTCGTGTCGTTGGTGATGATGTCGAGTGTCTTCGGTTTACTTCGTTCAACTTTCCCCGTATATAGTTTTTGTTGCGTAAGCAGCACTACGCGAGTCGCCGAGCCATTTCGCGGAGCTGACGAAAGGCCATACTGCGCATGCGCGAGGAGCAGTGACGTCACACGGCGCACAGCTGGCGCGCCGCCGCCGTCGCTGCGCGGGTGACAGAGGTGCCGTCGCCGCGCTCGCCAGCTGCACATGCGCAGTAGCGGCGCATAGCTAGCGTGCCGGGAAAATTCTTTACACAGCGTTGGCCGCCGCCTCTGCCGCGCGCTCTCCATCGCATCTCTCTCTCCTCGTTGCTTTCGCAATCCTCCAGGTTTAACCAGAGCTAAACCACTGCCAATTTTTTGTTTTCGTCGTCCGTGGTAAAGTGCATTAGTAGCAGTGGTAAAAATGTTACCTTAACATGCATGCGTTTCGAAATAATCATACTTTAATAATCGTACTCGTTATTTCTTTTCAACAAAAACCCTGAACCGGCGTTACCTAAGCGTGTACTTCTGGAAACGACCTTTAGGGGGATGGGGGGGAGCACCTGTTACACGTTTTTCTCTCTATTGTAAGTATAACTTATAACAGCTAAATTTTCTGCGAAAGCAGCTTCTTTGTGACTACTACAAAGAAGAGGACCATAAATCTGGGCCAACTTGAATTTGTCATCGCGCAGGGAACCACGCCAGATTGCTTACGAAAAGGCGAAGATACAAAGAATAGACCGACGAAGCTTGTGATCGAAATCGGTATTTATACTGCTTTATTCAGACAACAAGATCTTGGAAGGATGTATACCCAGCAATTCTGAGCAAAATAGTCATTCAGTGGATAAGATTTTATCAATGCATTTTTTTATATATTGTAAGATTTCACCATAACAATCAATATATCCGCAGATCTCCTGTCGACATCTTGCTTTTTTTTGCTATTAAAGGTGCACTGAAGAGGAATCTGAACGCGTATTTTTACCGCTGAACTCGATCTACCCGTTCCAAGCTTTCTTAAAAACTTCGAATTATTGCCCTGTGCGGCCGATTTCCCTAATTTAAATTCAGTTACACGTTCCGGCTCCCGCCTTTTTTTTTTTATTCCCCGCAGACGGTGGGAGGAGTCGACCAACCTTTCAACCAGTCCCGTGGCGGCTTGCCGCTCTGCCATCGGCGGAGTGATACGTAGCGATCGGAGAAAGCAGAGAGTCCATGCGTATTTTTATTTCCGTGAGCCTAATTTGCAGCTATGTAGTATCTCACTAGATCTATTTATTCAGGAAAGCCTAAAAAAAACAAAATAAAAGCTAAAGCAAAGTCGCCACAAGACTGCCTGAGAGGCACTCCATGCGTTGGTCGACACCTCCCACCGTCTGCGGATAATTTTTAAAAAAAGGCGAGAGCCGGACGTTAATTCGATGTAAATTAGGGAAATCGACCGCACAGGGCCGATTTGAAGTTTCTAAGAATGCTCGGAACGTGTAGATCGAGTTCCCGCGGCAGAAAGACGAGCTCAGATTCCTCTTCAGTGCACCTTTAACATTTTTGCTGTCGTCAAAAGCGCCCTCCCATAGGTTCGCTGGGGCAGACTTAACTGCTCGATGCGAGCTATGGAGAAACTTAAAAAAGGATTTTGCTACGCATCAGAAGAATGGACCATTACCTTTCCATTTCCGTAGTAGTACCTTACAATATTGCAATATTAATTTCTTTTTTCCTAGAATGCTGAGCATGGGGCAGGCAAATGTACTCTGCGCCTGGAGGGGCAAGAAACCCGACAACCAGATGAGAGTAATATAAGGCATGAGTACCAGGAACATCACGCAACTACTTTTATAACCACTTGTGCAACAAGTTATTAATTGATATAATGGCTTCAAGGGGAAGAAAAACATATTTGTGCAATGACAATAAAACAGGAGAATATTTGCAAGATAAACTGGGAACTGGCAAGGCAACTGAAGTATTATAACCTCCATTTTTACCATGATGACATGAAGAGATAAGCTTTTTAAAACTGTTCTGATACGCATTCCTAAGTCTTTTTGTACTGTTTGGATGGTTACTTGCCCCCCTTGCGGACGCCCATGCATGAGTGTGCTCATTGCGGTGGTTTTCATTCATTTTTTTAGTTGCCTTGCGTATATTTATATACGCAGCGCGCCCAATAAATGCCAGTTGTTGGTTCAGCGCTGTGTTGTGTCCGTTTCTATTCTTCCCCCTGCTTACGCCGTGTGCCGTTGCGCTGCTTCACGTCCACCATGCAAAATCAACTCGCCCAACAGTTCGTGTTTTTAAGCATACTTATGTTCTCACTATGGTACCGCAGCCAATGACCACGCTGACGGAGGAGAAGAAGCGGCGCATGGCAGTTTATCCCCTTTCCTTTCTATCGCAGTGATGGAGCAACACTTGTTGCTGCGGCAGCCCGGCTCTCGCAACACTACCAGTGTTATGGCCTAGGCCGTAAATACAGTTCCTGCATCGCATCGACGCAACTAAACTGTTACTTTCGTAACCTAGATAGGTGGGACAGCACTTGTCTTCACAGTATACTCCTCGATACAACTTATGTCTGCAGTGAAGCTCCGCCCACATTCAGTCTCCGCGCGCAGAATTCCTCCACGACGAAAAAGTAGTCTGTGGCTGAAACGTTGCTTGTTACGTAAACAAGAAGCCTAGCACAAGAAAAAAGTTATGCTCTTCAGTTTTGACACGTGGATTGTTTGATATAGTCAAGCATTAAAAAATTGATTTCGTTTACAGTTGCGATTCGCCAGCGGACTAATACAAGACGCCGCGGACCGCGGCCCAGTGTTAGCAACTGCTGTTTTTATAAGTTGTATCCTACTATAACCACTTTCTAAACTGATCATCCGCAGTTTTAAAGCATCCCCTAGCTACACCCTAGCACCCTGGAAGCTGTGTTAGGTCTCCGAGATGCCTGGTGCTTAATACATGGTGCATGTGCTTTACACAATCCCGTAGCACTCTGCAAACTGCGTTAGCTAAGTCTCCAACAGGACAGTACCCTCTGCCTGATGTATCATATACGACACATGAGGTCTGCAGCATCCCGAAGCACTGAAAATTGCGTTAAATCTACGACAGGACAGTACCCTCTGCCTGGCGCATGATGCATAATATGTGAGTATAGTGTATTCTAGTTCACTATATATGTGAGATTTGCAGCATCCCGAAGCACTGAAAACTGCATTAGGTCTCTGAAAGACTTGGCAGCATGGAGGAAAGAAAACTAAGGAGAGGCCCTTCGTATTCCCAATGCATTGACGAGAATGTGGCGGAAGTGACATCAAAATTTAAGCTTAAAAAGTCGGGCCACTAGCAACGTTGTCGTTGTTGCTAAGAAAACTCGGGCCACTAGCAACGGCGTACGGTGTCGTTAGCGTCGTTGTTGCTAGGGGCCCGAGTGTTTCTCGGTGGCGGTGGACGGGCTTTCGGCACGGTGTGTTCGGCCTTGCGTGTTAAAGTCTACATGCCTGGCGTCGTGAGGTTACGCACGCATCTAAGATTGCTTTTAAATGCAGCAAATAACCGTTCATTTGATATTTTGTTCGTCAAACTTGGTGTCGTTACGCGGAGCGATCGATGCATTGAAATGAATCTCGCGAAAAGGTGGCACTCCGGAACCGCGCTTCGACACGCGAAGAAGCGTTGATTGTTTTGATCAGCGAACTTTCGCACCTCACCAAACAGCACAGAAACATGAAACCGCTCTCGGCGATGCTGAGCTGCGTGTCCAAGGCCACACGGCGGGTGTACGGTAGCCCGAGGAGCATGGTGAGCTGAGCTATAAGCGGCGTGCAATGTCGTCTTTCTTCGCCTGGCGTCGGAAAAGGTTCACCGCACCTGTGCGCCGGTCTGTGTCTAGGTGCGTGTTTGCGGGGAGGGAGGTGTAGGAGTGTAGCGGCGAGCGGCGCGGTTTTTTTTATTCCTTCCTTTTACGAAGCGCTTGCGAGCCGCGCGCGATCCCCACCCCGTAGCTCGGTGGAGAAGGAAGATAGTGAGGAAAGCCGAGCCAACTTCCGGTTGCGGGGCGGCTTCACAAAAAGTGACGTCAGGACCTCTCCTTAGTTCTTTCCTTCCTCCATGCTTGGCAGAAATTGTACCCGTGGCGACATCTCTCACCCACCGGAGAAACGAGCCCTAGGATACCATTGCTGCAAAGTTTTTCGGTTTCTCTGTCGCAATAGACGAAAGATATTTTTCAATAATTCTGAGAATATACAATAACCCTCCTAAATGTAGTATAAGACAAAATTGCTCATCAAATACAAAATCTCTGCAAAATCTGAGCCCGAACAAACGTGCAGTTAGGCTGAGATAATTTTTTTCAATTTTCTTTTACTGGCGCAATAGCTTATTCGTGATGTCGTTCAACTCTTAAAATCTCATTCTCAACGTTTTTATATAGTTTCAATATATAGTTTATATAGTTTACGTTTTAAAAAAAAATGTAAAAATATTCATGATGATGATAAACGAATTAAAGCGCTCTCTGAGAGCTTTGACACGAACTATCGTTTCCTATTCAGTTATTCAATAATTTTAAACTGTTAATTTACTGCCGTGGCGAGCGCGCCATTCTGCTAATTTCCTAATTTCGACGTGTACAGCTCTGAAGCTCTTGAAGCCTGCGGTAGGGTGGCTAGACTGGCCACCCTACCGACCCTACCTGCGGTCCTGGGCCGCCTGCGGTGTTGTGAAGTTTCGCAACTCGATGAGGAAAAACGCGCGCTCTGACGCAAGCGTGCGAAACCGGGCGAATCACGCTGCACGCGTTGGTGCAGACGCTTGAAATGGCTGAGGGCGACTCACGTGCTGCTGAAGCAAGCTCGCATGTGGCGAACAGCCCGAGATCGTCGAAAAACGAGGTTGATATATTCAGGGACACGCCGGTCCGTTTACTAGGTATGACTTCTTGCCCTCTAAAACACCCGCCGGCTTACACGAGCTCCATCTCGTCACGCGTGCACATACGGTCGCGACTTTGTAGTTATATCTGACAGTCGGACGCAGTTAAACAAAGAGCTGGGAAACAGCCGTACGTGCTTAGTTAGTATTGAAGCTAATGGACTTTGCATCCTCAACAAGCGATTTTGTGACGATTTCATATTTAGTTTACTTTTTTTTGTCATGGTGATATGCGCACACGCAGTCCGGTTATTTGGAAGGTAAATATTCCATGGCCATTTAATCGAGTGACTTCAGGGCTTCTACAAATTTAAAGGCGCTGAGGTTACGACCACGCAAGAACAAATGGTGCTGGGGGCCTTAAATAAACTGTGCGCAAAAAATAGTGAAAGCAGTAATACTTCATTGTATCAAAGCTGCAGGAAAGTGTCAACTTTTTTTTTTTTAAATTGTAACAGCATGCTTACTCCTTTCGCTGTCCAGCAGGCATAACAATGCAACATTAAAAGCATACAAATGTATGCCTAATTCAAATGAAAACACAATCACATCGTCATATTCACTATTTTATTACTGTGCGTGTTCTTAGTAAACTTCATTATGCAAGCCAACCAGTTTTAAGTATGGCTTCCGTTCACGTACGCCTATATAGATGAGCGAGCTGATTTCAGGTATATGCCTACCAATATCATTGACGTCTTCAAATCTTGCTGCACATGCTACACACATCATGCTTAATAAATGCCACATCAGTCACTGTAATCGCTCCTTTTATTTTTTTCAGGCTATGCAAATGAAGTTGGAGAAGCTTTCAGATCCCTAGTCCATGTCGGCGTTGTCCGTCTCTCCTATGCAGTTGCAAGTGTCTATGTCGTGGCTGACACGACAGATAAAGTACTGAAGGTTGACAAGGTGAGCTTAATATGCTAACAGCAGGTACCTGCCTTGACGATTTTAAACGGACCTCTTGAAACAGACAGTAAGAATCGCTGTCTTGTGCAGTTATGAATATCAGTACCTATCAATTCCATAGGAAGCAGGCTCGCATTGGTCTGCTCTAAAAGCAGTTGATACAATTTGACATCCTGAATATATACTTTGTGTCCTATATCAAACTCTGTAATCAGGTCTTCCAAATTTATTTTCGTCATCATATGTACTCTAAAGCCTCAACACATAATCATTTTTGCGTGTTACCTTTCTTGACATGATGCCACCACTATGATGTGCTGAGGTTCTCACTTTGTACTCAGCGACAAATTACCATTGACACTGCACTGTGTATGCATTGTGTTCATGTGCACTGCAGGAAGCATGCAGTAGCGGCATTATTGTGGTTTAACTCAACCAGCTCCATTTCTTTTGCACCTTGAGAAAAAAACAGCGCAGGAACAGGGACACAAGAAAAGAAGACGACGGGACAGCAATAAACCTTCAGTTGCTAGTCAGCGCCTGTCCCGTCGTCTTCTTTTCTTGTGTCCCTGTTCCTGCGCTGTTTTTTTCTCAAGATGTACCAACTCGCCGTTTTACTTTTGCACCTTGCACAGGCCACACTGTAGGATTGGGCCTCAGTGTATTTCGGCTGGGCGGCAAAGCAGGACTGTTAACATTTTATGCTAGTGAAAAGCTTCGAGCTTATCAGCTTCTGACGTAAGCAGCAATTTTAGTGTGGTCTATGAAACATGTTCATTGTGCATGGCAAGTGTTTAGTGCTGAGAGACAGTCTCTATGCTGTGCACTGGATAGTTTTGATCCTTAACCATTAGCAGAGATGAAAATCCTCGGATCTGATGATGACGACAGCAGTAGTTGGCCCTGATGGCTCGCAAAGCATGACCTGTTCTCCTTCTGAGGGCACCGTGCTTTGCAATGTAGGTTACAACTTTGCCGCATGCAAATTCCAAGTTTCTTCTTATCCTTTACCCTTTTATCCCTTCTTCACTTCCCCAAGTGTAACATCATGTTTTTGCAATGGGTCATGACTTCACTGTACATGCATACTTTGATGTCTTTTGGCTGTCCCCTTTATTATTCCTCTTTCAGGTGTGTTCGATCCCAGCTACGGCAGTCACATTTCGATGGAGGCAAAATGCTAGAGGCCCATGTACTGTGCGATGTTAGAGCACGTTAAAGAATCCCAGATGGTCAAAATTTCCGGATTCACTACAGCATCCCTCATAGCCTGAGTTGCTTTGGGACGTTAAACCCCATAAACCTAAACCTATTCCTTTCCCCCAGTGCAGATTTGCCTACCAAACTGGCTTCTTCTTAACTTCTCTGCCTTTTCACCCTTTCAGCATGCTCTCTCCCCAATGTGATAGGAGTCCTAGTGCATAGCCTGTGCTTGCAAGTGGCACTGTCATGTGGAAAAAGATAGTAGGTGCCCGTGGACTTCGTCACTGCCCAGCAGTTTTAGATGGGAGGAAGTTGTGACATTACGTTATAAGTAAAAGTGCACTGATACCCTCTGCAGTGGCTCACAGTTTTGCTACTGAGCACGAGGTCATGGTCTGACACTTACAGTTTTGTTGGAGCAGAATGTGAAAATTCCTCCGTATGGAGTAAGTGATGCATATTAGAGAACTCCAGGTCGTTAAATTTGTCCCAGTGGTCACTGCTACAGCTTGCTTATACGTAGGGGTTGGACTTTTCGGTATTTATTTCAGAACTCAAGTTCCAGTTTTTTTCTGTGTATATTATTTTTGATGAACAAATTACTGACTTTTTTCGGTGATTTAATGTGGAAATCCTGTGCGGTCAAAAGTCATGTCGAGTCTCTCTCAGCAGTTTTGTCAGCGTGAACAGTTTGTTTACCAGTAATTAACTACCAAATGGCAGTACTTGGAAATGTGCTTGTAGAAGGAATTTCTATCGCCAATAAAAAAAGTAAGGAGAGTCAAGTGATAGCCGGCAGTAAAAAAATGTAAGAACTAGGTTGTTATTTTATTGTTGGATTCTCGTGCTCGGCTGAGCGAGAGGGCGGGGCATCACGTGGTGTGCATATGTACAGCAGCGATGAAACTGCCGCTCAGTCATCGCAGTAGCCAGAACTTGATGCTTTTCTATGACGCACATGCATGGCTTTGTGTAATTGTCGTACATGCAGTTAATGAACCTACTTAACCAATTGACTGCTCTAAGCGTGTGATGATAGTGAACAAATAATGCTTAGCTAGCAAGCGGCAAGATGCTTCCCGGTTTGCAGAGGCGTGTAGGCTAGCGGAGCAATACCTCAAATTGCACAAACTGAGCTCCAACAGTACCACTGTCGCACTTTGCACCTGGCTTCCCTACTTAGTTAATTTTCACCTTTGACGAAGTCTAACTCGTACTCGGCAACCAGGTAGCTATGCCTTGCATACCTAGAATGCTGACCTTTTTTCGGTTGAAACTGAACTTTGAAAACTGAATTCAGCATACTTTTATTGGCGTTTTTCAGTTTAAACCAAACAGTCCAGCCTCTACTTATACGTCGCTCACAGTTCAGTCTTGGTGCATAAAAACAAACTGATTGATCGATAGCTTGATCAGAAGTGAAGCAGTGGGGTTTGTCAGGGACTTTCTCTGCTGTAGAATGTGTCTTTGTTACACATTGTAACCATTTGCATTCACCCACTTGTCAACGAGTATGTCATCCAGAGGGGCCATAAATTGGGCGCTTCAAGGAATGTGACCTGTGCAGGTCATGAATGTGCAAGTCATGAATGTGCAGGCACCCTAAGTGTGCTTTGGAACGGGTGATCTCCTAGGCTGTGCTCGTCGTCAGTTCATCATTGTCTAATATTATCGTGGCAGGTGGCTGAAGAGGCCGCATGTTTTTGCACCACCTGAAAAGGCATTTGGCATTCATAGCAGTGAGCTTTTTACCAGCATTAGGTGCTCAGCAGACACTGGTTTTAACTTTCCCCATGGGGGCAGTGTACCATAGAGCCTCTGTGTCCCAGGTCCTGGCATTCGTTGTCCACATGTACAGTAAATCAGTTAGTGCCAGTTCACTAAGTGTATACACTGGTGACTCTTAAGCCCTACTGTGTGTGCGCATTGGAACTTAATCTGCCGCCGTTTCATCAGCAGTACCCCTTGCCTCTCGAGTGCACTGTTAACCCTACTGCAGCTAGAGATACACTCGCAGTTTTACTATTTCCTGGGGCATCCTCCTTATTTTTTTTTGTACATCATCTCATTGTCCACATTATGTCATTAATAGGGCCCGGAAATTTAGGCACTAAAGATCCCCGAAATAGACAGGCATCTAGGCTCTAAAAAATATTGAAATAGGCACTATGAAGCAAAAATAGGCTTTTGAATAATGCTTTTTATTTCTTAGTACAAGATTTGTCAGTCAAACACGGAGCGTACGCTGTCCTCATTTGAATCACGCCACAATAAAGCACATTCTCAGATTTTCGACTTGAAGCTCCTTTGGTTTTCGCTAAGCATAGCTTTGTACTTTAAAAAACTTCTTTCGACGTCACATGAAGTTAGTGGTGCAAACCTAAAACATAACAGTTCACAGTGGCTCAGGCCTTCAGGTGATGTGGCCATATCGTCTCCGCCTAGAAGGTCTCTGATTTGTGAAATTGTTTCTAGGTCTCTATTCGTAGAAGCAGTAGCGCCCTTTCCTTCCAGTCTCCGAAGTGCTGCATGTACTTCTTCAACTGCCTTCAATGATTCATCGACTTAGAGTCCAGCCTTTTCTAATGTTGTCATCCTTTCTGTCAGCGTCAAAAAGTTTGCACTGATGTATGTTAGGTCTCTTCCCAAGCTCGCCTCTTTGAACATAGCTGTTGCTTTAATCACACGCGCAGCGTCATCCTTGACTTCCTCAAAGACAGATTTGACCACTTCAGAGTGCCGTGTCTAATATACTGCTGCGTCTATCCATGTTCCCCATCTAGTCAAAACAGGCTTTGGCAGCAGAGGAATGTCAGGTGCTGTGGCAATAAAAACAGCAATTGTTTTCTGCTAGATTCTAACTCTACTTGGGGAAAAGAGAGTCGGACACATTCGGCGACATGATGCATTGCATGAACAACGCAGGTCAAGTGAACCATCTTGCAGTATAAAAGCGTCAATCCCTTTCCTGCCTTGCACATGTAGGATGCACCATCTGTAACGAACAAAAGTACCATCTCATACTGAATATTTCCTGGCCATGGAGGCTCCAGAGATGAAGTGAAAAAATGCACTATCGTCGAATGGCTGAAATTTTCAAGAACATCTGCATTGAGCAGGATTGCTCATCCGGATTTCTCTGGGCTCAATGTTCCCACGATGAAGTTGGCCACATACCGTCCGCTAGCATCTGCGGTTTCGTCGACTGACACCCAATTTCATCTCTGATTTTGGTGAGAGTATCCACCTAGGACTCTTTCACGTATCTCTTATGAAGCGTTGATCCATCTGGAACATGCTGCTTGGTGTACTTTTCCACAAAAATCCGAAAACCACTGTTAGTTAGTTTCCATTACAGCATATCTGCCGACAAAAATGCTTAACACAGCTCTTTGGCAAATTACGATTCCTTTGCTGTCAAACTATCGCTGAAAGCTTCTGCCAGTAGGAGCTCTGATGTCCCCTCTGTCGTTCGCTTCATGTTTGCAATGTGCTTGTTGGTAGCGACGTGTTGCGCTACATGGCATCGCTTCTCACTTGATACTGAAGCTTCGCACCCTTCGCAGAACAGTAGAGGTCCATCAGTTGAAAAAGCATTTCCAAACTGCGAAACCCCCAGCCTGCAATGAGCGCCTCTCGATACCATTTAATTTCAGCTTGTCAATACGAAATGAAATGGAGAGCGCTGACGAAGCAAAGTTTGTGATGCCACTCAAGTCAGTGTCACGTGTTCTGGAAGTGGCAGGCAGAGAAGTGGCCCTTCCCTGTGGAGGGGTAGGCGACAGGCGAGCAGTGAGCGTGCGAGTATGCTAGTCTTGCGCACGTTGAGGCAACAGTCCCCGGCTTGATGGCGCCGGTTCGGGTGTCGGGTTACACTCAAGCAGATATATAACATCTTTGGTTGCGCCAGTTGCACTTCGAGAAAAACGTTTGACTGGACTCGCGCCTTTAGTGCGTGCATCAGCGCGCGCCTTTCACCATACTTAGACAGATGTCTCAAAATTGAAAAACGTCACCGAGGACCAAATGCCGGATTTAGGCATTTATAGGTAAAAAGTGCGGTTAAATAGGTATTATTTCCTAAAAAATGCCAAAAAGCCAGGCAAGTGCAAAAATCCCCTATTTAGGCATTTATAGGCATGTTTAGGCAAATGCCTAAAGTTCCGGGCCCTAGTCATTAATCTTTTATTTTTAAACTTTGCTAATCTTCTACTTTAGTCTTATTCTTTTAGTGAAAGCACTGGAATTCTTTCACCTGCATTTAACTAAGGGACAAATAGACGTTGGCATGTAACGAGAGGGTACCGCATTCTAATCACAAAAAGAGGGCACTAATGAAAGCGGAACTTTTATAAGCTAGAAAAGACCAAAAAACTAAATACAGGTGTCGCCATCACCGCTGATATTGAAACTAAAATGTGTGAATCGACACCTATTTTTGTGGGTGGATCCCAGAGGCTATGCTACATCCCCATTCACTTCAAAATGGTGTCAGCCCATCATTTTCGGTGAGGACATGCCTGAATTGACTGGTGGAAAGGCTTTTCAGTGCAATTTTTTGGCGGTATATGCTTCTTTTACTGCTGGACAAACATCAACATAGCCAGAAAGAGTCAGATATTCAATTATTACTGGGAACACAGTTGTCCTCTCAAATACCACTCAAATCGTTCACCCTTCAAGAAACATTGGGCCACATACCCATGACCAAAAGCAATCTGAACATGAAATGAGCATGAAATTTTTTTGTGTGTGGTGTTCATGCATTTCGTATAGCCCATGGCATTCAATGAAATGTTGTTTGATAGTTATAATTACTGTTGCTATTGCTTGTCTGCAAAAACACTCATGAAAATAAATGCATATTGCTGTCACTGCTGCACAGCATCAACTGGCATAGCTGTCCAGGACTTCTGGACCCATGGTTACATTGAATTACAAACAACAGATCCTGTGTACATTTCTGGGGGAACTGGCTTAGCAAACCTGGATTAGTGTACAAAGCTCCTGGTTTTAAAAGCCACTTTCTTTATGGGGAGCAGAGAGGAAGGGGGTAGGGGTTCAAAAAAAAAAATGTGCTGATATCATCTAGAATCCAGCTTCACAAATAGTTACATCTAGATGCTAAGTTTAAAAAAAGGCATTCTGCATTTAGGTGCTCTATCAACAGTTGTGAGACTATTGTGAGACTATGTGCAGCCTTTGTCAAAAGTTTGGAGCCCAGGGGGTTTGCTTCTGAAGCACACTGTCTGGTTCGTAATGCGTCTCCAGCTGTCCAAATTTGCTGAAGGTAAGAAGATTTCTGTCCTGCCTCCTCCAATGGGTAGGACTACCACGAATGTTACAGGGGTCCCACTGCGAGGCTTAGAAGCAAACCCCCTGGGCTTTAAACTTTTGATAAAGACTGTACATGCGTTCGTTATCAATTTTGGGGGTGCACCTAGCCTCCTTTCATCTTGTTTCACTTGTGGCAACCCACATGTGTGGAATGTTCTTGCAAAATGCATTTTATGGTTTATTGGGGTTTAATGTCCCAAAGCAACTCTGGCTATGAGGGACACCGTAGTAGAGGGCTCCGGAAATTTTGACCACCTGGGGTTCTTTAAACGTGCACCGACATCACATAGTACACAGGCCTCTAGAGTTTCACCTCATCAAAATTCGACTGCCACGGCCGGGATCGAACCCGCGTCTTTCGGGCCATCTGCCGAGCGCCGTAACCACTGAGCCCTCGCGGCGGTGCGCAGTGCATCTTAATTCTAATGAAGTCTCCACTTGCTTCCAGCTGAAGTGCTCGGATGCAAAGGACCACCGAAAGCGTCTGCTCAACACAGCCGTGGACACGTTAGTGTGGCAGGCCCTGGCCTCGGTCATCATTCCTGGCGTCACAATCAACAGGGTGTGTGCGTTTTCGCTCTTCCTGCTGAAACGCTACTCAAGCCTGCCACTCAACACCTGCAAGTGGACAACGACTGGCATTGGTCTGGGCTGCATACCATTCATTGTGTCGCCCATAGACCATGGCGTCCACGTTCTCATGGACAAGACACTTCGTCAGTGGTTGCAGTCTGGGGAGTCCTCTGATTGACCACAATTTTGTAGCTAGTATTACAATGCGAAAAAGAAGGATCTGAACGCAGCACATGTGCTGCACCATTTCAGCTCCACTCACATTTTCCCTAGCAAAGAATGAGGCTTGGCGCACATAAAACCTCTTGATAGGCTTTTCGCCAAGTGGTGGCATGTTCCTGCTGCGTCTGCCATTTTCTTAACTTGCCCAGACGAGTGGAAGGTTGTGCTCGTAGCCATTCTAACAATTTTGACAGGCTGGCAGCATGTACTGCATCAAGTTTGCTTATTGCCATATTAATTTGCTTATTATTGCCATACACAGGCAAAGAGGACTATTCCATCAAAAAGTTAGCGCAACACGAAAACAATCACGAGAAAGAAAGACAGGACAACGCGCGTGATTGTTTTTGTGTTGCACTAACTTTTTGAAGAAACTATGCACCAACTCGCCCAGCAATAAGTTTTACTTGAGGACTATACCAAATTGTGTTTATGGTTTATGGGGATTCAATGTCTCAAAGTGACTCAGGCTATGAGGAACACTATAGTGAAGGGCTCCAGAAATTTCGACCACCTGAGGTTCTTAAATGTGCACCGACATTGCACAGTACATGGGCCTCTAGAATTTCACCTCCATCGAAATTCGACCGCCGCAGGCAGGATCGAACCCGCATCTTTCGTACAGCAGCCAAGCACCATAACCACTGAGCCACCGCGGCGGCAGGTTCCAAAATGTGTATTAACGCCAGTGAGCTGCTTTAGACCTTTCAGGCATGCATTATATGCTGCTATGGAGAAAAATCTGAAAATTTCTGTTTGTATATTGGAACCCCGGATTTCACAAAAACAGCAGGAATGGCTCAAAAACTTTGCGAATTCACACACACCGCATGCTTCCACACTCACGGAATTGCAGCCTTATTCTTCTGTAAAACAACACTTTAGGCACAACTGATTATTTTTCTTATTATCTGAAGCTGTTTCCACAGCGAAAATTCGGCTAAAGTATCGTTAGCAAAATGTTTCAATGTGCCAGAGAAGAAAGAAGTGACAGCATTTCTTAGGCAGGGTGTAGAACTTCGCAACACCAATCTTTATTTCTTGTTTTGGAAATGCTATTCATTTGTCTAGACACAAAATGACCCTGCGATTTTGTCGAGCAGGAATTTCATATGTACCTGACATCACTGGCTTCACAAAATCTGGATGCTTAAAAAAAAAAAACGAAAATTTGCGTGCTTAATCGTAGAAACTGTGCCGCTAACGGTTAGTGAGAACATGGCAGATACCAGATGCTGTTATGTCACAAAGGTTGTGTTTGTTTAGCTTTTTTCGAAGGCCTATCAAGAGACTTTAGTTGCCCTCATTCGTAGTAGTATTGCAAATACATTCAAGCATGGGCACATAAAGGTTCTGCTTGAGTGTTGTCGGAACGGCAAAGAGTGCTGTGATTACTTGTGCCCACAGATGCATATTGAACAAAAAACTAGGAGGCAGCATGGCATCACATGTTCATCAGCGAAGTTTGCTTGAAGCTGTGTCATTTGCTGTCTTAATCCAGAAATGCATTCTAGGCCTATACCTCACGTATTTTGTGTATGGCAATAAGTTCTGATTTTGTGTTCACCCATTGATTTTTTTGCCTTCTGCGGTTTTCTCGCACAGGTCTAGCCAGCTTTAGTGTGCTCTCTTGTGACGGCGCATGAATGCAGACGAACATGCTTGCTTTTCATGCTTGTCTATTTTTTTTTTATCTTGCAGTGGCCTACTGCATTTATAATCATTGACAAAGATGTGACTTTAGCTTGCATATCACATCGTTCTATGTATGACCCTCAGAAGCAACATTTTTTGCGCAGCCATCAGTAAAGCTTCCCTCGAGGTGCTGCACCAAACTTTGAATCAAAATGAAAAGCCCACGGTGCAAGTAGAATGCCGAACAGTTTCATCATTCTTCAGCTTGGTTTGTTTTCAGCTGTTGTACTCTTTCTCTCTGCATGGTTTTTTCCTTCTCAAACCACCGCGTGACACCCCACTGCAGCTGCTAGATCTTTTCTCATCCACACTGCACCTTTGCCTCTCGGTGCTGTCTGCAGTGGCGCTCCATCTGCTGTGTCACTTTTCAAGCTGTACATTTCACCGCGCTTCACACTCTCCTAACGTCTTGCACTGCTCTGCTGTCACACTGTGTGGACAGCCTAGAATGCTGTGAAAATGGGGGTTGTGCCAGTACCAGCCTTCACTATAAAAGCAGAGGAGAGCAAAGCATGGCATACGAACAGGAACTGGCAGATAGCTAATAGCTCCAAGACTTAGGAAGGAAACGGCGTGCGATCTTGTGTGGGATTTCTCCACACTGCATTTCTGCATCAGTAGTGCCTCGGCAAAGTGAAGATCAGCTGAGTTTTTTTCTTTGCCAGGTAGCAATAGTTGGTGCCCAACATGCAAAGGGAAATCCACGAAGCTATGATGGCCACAGCCGATGCAAGACGCAGGTTAATGGAGACAGGGAGAGACCTTTCCCTGTGGTGGACTTCACTCAGCTTATGATGACACTATTGCTCGAACTCTGTCCATAGTAATAATAATTGATTATGGGGACAGGAAAGACACACTAACACATTCTCTCTCTGTGGGCACCTAAACTGCACCGTGTGAGAAAGGATGAAAAAGGAAGTGAAATGAAGAAGAGAGAGAGGCACTGCTGTGGAGGTCTTTAGATTAATTCTGAACACCTCGGGTTCTTTAATGTGTGCCGACATCTCACAGTCCAGGCATGCTTTGCATTTCATCTCTATTGAAATGCGGCCGCTGGGGCCAGGATTCAATCCCATGATCTCACACTCAGCAGCCGAAAACAATGCCCACTGAGCTACCGCAGTGGCTTAGTCTGTGTGCAAGAAAGTTGTCAGACTTCGAGGGCACGTCCTCAGGCCATCTTAGCAATGTGTACATTGTATTTGTGTTGCATTCGAAAGGAAGTGATGTTGGGTTAGTTGGTTTGTTTCCTTGAAAGTGCAGGGCAAGACAGCAACCGTGTAGAAAGTGGACAGCATGAGCACTGATGTGCCGTTTTCATTTCACGGTCATTGTCTTGCACTTGCCATGCAATTCACATTGCACTCTAAGCAGCCAACTTCTGTATTCCTTAATAACTGGGGTTCGAGACCTGTGGTCATACCTCGGCACCATGAGTGGTGGCTCACTCACACTAACACTCATGACCACTCGCACTCACTACTACTCACACACACTCACACTCATGTCCATTCACACTCACAACCACTCACTCACACTCATGACCACTCACACTCACAACCACTCACTCAAACTCGCACTCATGACCACTCGCACTCACAACTACTCACTCGCACTCACACTCATCATCACTCACACTCACAACCCCTCACTCACACTCACACTCATGACCACTCGCACTCATGACCACTCGCACTCACAACCACTCACACGCACTCACACTCACAGCCACTCACTCACACTCGCACTCATGACAACTCACACTCACTCGCACTAATGTCCACTCACACTCACAACCACTCACTCGCACTCATGACCACTCGCACTCACAACCACTCACTCACACTCATTTCCACTCACACTCATATTCATGTCCGCTCACTCGCATTTACGTTCAGTGTACTGTTTCCTTGTTTGCTGACAACGGAGGGGATGAGAGATTTACTGTCGCGGCGACTGCCCTCGTAGCTCCCCTAACATTATCCTGAGTCGCAAAGATGTGGTGGTTAGCTGCCCAGGCTTTGTCGGGCTATTTAGCCAATTTGCACAGTTTCGATGCTCGAAGAAAGTAGTCACTCATCACGCATATTCCATGCACCGAATGCTACGCACCTGTGCTCCTGCGCTTGCTTCTGAGACGATGATTGCCTGTATAGCGTCAGCAGCTGAGATGCTTAGACAAGTTTTTGAACAGTGTCCATAGGCGTGCGCAGGGTTCTCCATGAGAATGAGCCAAGTTTTAGCGCAGTGCCCCCCCCCCCCCCCCCCCTCCTCCCCGACCCCCACCCCAACCACCTCTCACCTAGGCCTCTGCCGCCAAAACGGAGAGCAAATATGAGGAATGATTATAAAACATTTATTTCCATGTGATGGAATTGCTAAATATACAGGATATTATAGATGTAGTGTAGTTTTTTATTTTAATCTGTAACATCGGCAGAGGAATATAGGGTATAGAGAGGATAAGCGGCTGGTTTTTTTGACGCTCAAAATGGGAACAAGTGAGGGGAAAGATTCACAGTATTGCCAGCGTCTCCACAAGAGGTCTTGTCTCCACCCAGACGAAGACAGTCCTCTGCTCTTGTTGAAACGTTCGCAAACACCCTGAGGCTTTCCCTCCCTTGTTCACCACGTGAGTACCCGCAGAGGAAGGCAGTCATTGCGTCGCTGAAGCATTGATGTAGCATCGCGCTTCCGGAGTAATTTCCATTCTCTCTAGACCACAGAAACTATGACAGATTTGTTTTTTGGTTACTGTCACAGCAAAAAAAGAAACTGAAAAGATTGCCTCCAAAATGACCTGGCAAGTAAACAGTTCTTAGAACGCAACATCAGAGGTCTTTGGCCGTTAAAAAACCTGCTTGGCGGTAGCACTGCACTGTAAACAATGACCGAATAGGTCCGACAGATTAAATGTATGGGGCAGACTTGGCGATTAGGGGGGAAGGGGAGGGGGGGGGGGGGGGGGGGGCGCACCTTCTTCCCTTGTGCGTGCGCCCATGGCGGTGTGCAAGTAATAATAATGAGTTTGCCTTGACAATATTCTTGGATGGCGTCTAATTACCAAGATTTGGTCTTCCTTGACAATGACGTGTCCGTGACTCTGCATCAACTCATTGGAGTCAAGTAACGATTATGAATACTTTTCGCGGCATGGAAAATGGAGTGTGTTTTTCAAAAGATCGAGTGATTTCCTCACGCAAAGGAAAATGGCTGGAATGGGTCGCAAGTAGAGGATTTCCCCGCGTAATAACGATGCTAGGGGAGGTTGCCATTATCAATCCATTTACAAAACCTACTAAGCTTACTATGTGTGACCGATCTGTGTACTGTACATGTCTGCAGGCAGTACGTTTTCTGTATTGCCCATAATCCCTGTCTGAAGGAAGTTTTACAAACCAATGCGGTGTTTTTTAGGCCACTGCATGCGGAGACCAGATGCGCATCCGCGTGGTAATAGGGTTGCTTACTTTGCACCCGATTATTCTCCAACGTCGTTCTCGGAAGAATGCATATGCAGCTAACTTGTTAGCCAATTTGAGCCAATCTGAAATGATATGACTTTACTGGGAAAAAGCGCTATCCAGAAGTTCTTGGTGGAAATCATAGTATCTGCTTCAAATGATGCCTCATGCTGTCCAGATGTCAGTTAGGGTAAGATTGCTGAAATCGGTGCGTGCCAACACAAATTAATCCCCTTGCTGTACACGAAAACTGAACAAAATCGCATTTCACGAGCTCATTTCGGTTTCACTCGCCAAATGCCGAAGATTAGGCGGCACAAATGAGAACCAAGCCTCGCATACATGCAGCGGAAGCTTGTATGCAGTTGTTGACTTGTTAGGAGAAGGTAAGTGACACCAACCAGGTAAAATACAGAAAAAACAGAAAAAACACGACGTTTCGGGACCGGCTCGGCCCCTTATTCACGGTGTGACTACGGGCGAGCGCAGCTTGGCTTTTTAAGCCCCTGCGTGGAGAACCTCTGGGTCAATGGCCGCAGCCCATGGACGTAGGATGAGGGGAGAGTCCCCAGGGAACGATTAGCATTCTCTCGTGTTTGCTGAATGTGCCACGACTAGAGTAGAAGCCTCCTGCGTGGGTTAGCTTCCGTTTCCAATACAATGGTGCTGTCGAACTCAAGTCAATTGGATGGTCACACCCTTCGCAGTGTTCGGCCACGGCGCTGCGTTGACGATTCATGTGACGGACGTCCGCTTTGTGTTGGCTCATCCTTTCCGCGAAGTTCTTCGTTTCCCCTATGTACGACGCCGGGCAGACGGAACACGGAATTTTGTACACGACGCCCTGGGCCTTTTCTCTGGGCTGCCGTTTTTTTGGGCAGGGGAGAAGGGGACCGATAGAGCTGGTCGGTTTGTGCGTTGCCAGCACCCCAAAGACACCGGCATGATGCATTATGCTGCCTCGAGCGCCTTCAGTATAGTGAATATTTGCTTCCCGCAGCTGTCAACAACATGAAAATAGCTAAGCGGGTATCAGCGTCACGAAACATGGGCGACCGACTTCACTGTCGCTTCCACCCACCGCTCACATCCACTCATTGCCACTTACAACCACTCATTGTCACTCATATCCACTCATATCCACCCACACCCACTCATTGCCACTCACGCCCACTCATCAATCATACCCACTCACCTCTACTCACGCTCACATCCACTCAATCGCATTCGCACTCATGTCCACTCACACTCACGCCCACTCACACTCATGACCACCCCCAGCTACATCCACTCACTCGCACTCACACTCACGTCCACTCACACTCATGACAACCCACACTCATATCCACTCACACTCACTCACACTCAGACCACCCACACTCACATCCACTCACTCGCACTCACACTCATGATTACCGACACTCATATCCACTCACTCGCACTCACACTCATGTCCACTCGCACTCACGACCACTCACACTCACAGACGTGAGTGTGAGTGAGGCGATATGAGTGCACTCATGAGTGAGTGTGCCGACCTATGCCTGTGGTGCGCTGCTGCCTCTCGATTGTTGCTGCCTTGTCACCTTGAAAGTCTTTCAGTTTTAGAGATATCTGCAGTGTGTTAAAAAGACAGTAGGATATACCTATGCATTTCAAATGCTCATTTAAGGCACCTTTACTGCAAAAAGCCACCACTGTTATGCAAGCTACAGGTGCTGTTTATTGCAATGCAGTCACGAAGACCTTTACTGTCATCGCTGGGAAGGTGGTGACAGTCGTACAGTTGGGAGATGTTTTGTTTCTCAAGAATTGCATAAGCTTCTGGCATGAACACGAAAACTGGCCCATGTCTGCCTGAAATAAGACTTCTGTGCCTGGCAGCTGCATTGGACACACTCCTGGCCAAGGCCGTCAAAAATGTATAATGAAACCGAGGTGCTGCTAAATCGAGTTTGCGAAATGAAGTGGCATAGTTTTCATTGCCTTAAACAACTGCCTAACCACCCACAACCTACTGTATCATAACTGAAAACTGTGCCAACGGACTTTGCACCATTGCTTTCTTTACTCCTTCAGTGAAGACTAGTAAGACAGACATCTTTTTTTTTTTAATGAGGGTAGCCCGTCAACTGCAATGTTTTGTTTAATGCAAGCTCTAAGAGATTGTGTAGTCTTCCAACTTTCATGGCCGAGGAAGTGCTGGAACATACAATAATTTTTGCATTCTCGTAGCTCGAATGTTGAGCAGCTGACCATATTTGAATAAATCTGGTACCACTTCAAGCATGTGTATTATTTCACGCCATCTTAGGTGGACGTCTCACAAGAGGCGAAACAATCGACTGCGTGCCAAGAGCAGTGGATGCTTGAATTCCGAAAAAGCAGCGGTACCGACCCCCTCCAAAAAAAACGGCTGCTACACTTCCACGTGAAATTGTGGAAGCTGTAAGCACAGGGAAACTGCTTCCACTGGTGTGTTTTGATGAACTCTTGCTAACCAACCATACTTCAGGGGCTGAATTAAGTAAACTGCCTTAAAACAGTCACAAAACGGCCAAAAAGCCTCGCTTCTATTTGTCGGCATGGACTGGCAGACATATCAATCAATAAGAGGGCGGCAAATTGGTCCATTTGTGATAGGTTTGCGATTTGATCGTTCCGTAATTTGTCCCCTGGAAACATGGCAGAGGATAGCATGTAGGGACGGGACAAGGAAGAGATGACACACACAGCGCTGTGCGTAGTTTCTTGTCCCACATCCTTTGCAGTTCTCTGCACTGTTTTATTAGTCAACTAGCACAGCTCTACATTGTTGTCATATACTTCTGAAGCTGCTGTCTCACACAGCTACTAAAGCTCTTTGTAAATGAGAGTTGAGCCACTGTAGCACGAGCCCAAATAGCCCAACACAAAAGGCAAGGCACATATTACTGGATTTGAAATGCATAAGTAGCAGGTTGAACACACATGGGACTAGACACGATACTTTGGCCAGACAGCCAGAGAACCCAACTTTCAATACAGCATTCATTGCTTTGCTGGCAAGCAACTAAGCGCAGGGTTTGTACAGACTATTTTGCCTACAAATATAAAATAAGGCAACCAATGATTTTATCACACATTTTTTTTTACACTTTAGTAGCCAATCGAGAAGGAGGCGGTATGCAATTTTTAACATCATAACCCTTGGGGAGACTGTGTGCAGGTGTTCACAAAAACAGCACTGTCAAGTTCCTAGAGCTCCAGCCGAAGTTAATGCCCTCCTTTTGAATTACATGCTTGCAGGCTTTTTGGCATTGTATATGGGACCATACTAGAAGCAGTTATGCCAAACTAGTGAAAGTAGATGATGCCATAGGTGACACCATATGAACCTTCTGCCCTGTTGCCACGTTCGCTAATACACAGGCTTCCACACTCACAGCTGATATAATCTCACATACAGCAACTGTGGAGTTTACTACAGCAAGAGTGCGGAAGTACAGCCACTTTTACCAGCAGTGTTCACCAGTCTGGGCCAACCAACTTTTTGCAACAATGCAAATGCTGGGCTCCCGTTCCTAACAGCACAATACTATCCTCAATGCAGACCAGAGGAACCACACAGATTGCATCTTTCTTTCGCTAGCTTGCCGCTACAAAATTCACTGAATGAGCCGTAAAACTGTACTGAAGGCCGGTGTAGGACATCTACAGGATAACTTGGAGCGAATGGAGACTTCGATGGTGCTGGAGAGAGGCTTTGGTAGCCAGAGCTTAGAGATTCGCTATACTCGCAGCTCCGCAGATGCATTTCTCAACCACACTAGAATTTCAGGGCTGCACAAACCCCGAAAGGAGAAGAAAACAGAATCCAACTGCTGCCTTCAAACTGCCCTATTTATTTGCACGCCCCGAGCAGGAGGGCAAACACCGGAGCAATGGGTAAGATTTTTCTCCCCTCTTCTTTTTAGAACTCCTCGCCGCCATCGTCTTCGGCACCCTCAGCCGAGTCGATGCCCACCTCCTCGTAGTCCTTCTCCAGGGCAGCCAAGTCTTCCCTGGCCTCGGAGAACTCTCCTTCCTCCATGCCCTCTCCAACATACCAGTGGACGAAAGCCCGCTTGGCATACATGAGGTCAAACTTGTGGTCAAGACGCGCCCACGCCTCCGCAATGGCCGTAGTGTTGGACAACATGCACACGGCACGCTGAACCTTGGCCAGGTCACCACCGGGAACAACAGTGGGGGGCTGGTAGTTGATGCCAACCTGAGAGGGGGAAAATGAGAAGTCAGACATACACCTGCCTGCACAGGTCACAAAACTTGAGCACTGACAAGGATTAGCATCAAAATGAACACAAACAGCAGTACAAGATCTTGGCAAAGGTAGGCAAAATAACTAAAACAGTCCACGCTCTCTTCGGAAGTGCGACGACACTTAAGAAGACCCGTTACAAATCCACCCTGCACGTCCTCCCTGGCAGCTAAGTCTTTCCTTTGAGCACGAATCTTAGTCGACAAACCCCTGGGCAGGAAAAGAGTCACCATACCTTGAAACCGGTTGGGCACCAGTCGACGAACTGGATGGTGCGCTTGGTCTTGATGGCTGCAATAGCTGCGTTGACATCCTTGGGCACCACGTCACCACGGTACAGGAGACAGCAGGCCATGTACTTCCCGTGACGGGGGTCACACTTGACCATCTGGTTGGCAGGCTCGAAGCAGGCATTTGTGATCTCCGCCACTGTCAGCTGCTCGTGGTAGGCCTTCTCGGCAGAGATGACCGGAGCGTACGTGACGAGGGGGAAGTGGATGCGGGGGTAGGGCACCAAGTTGGTCTGGAACTCAGTCAGGTCGACGTTGAGGGCACCGTCGAAGCGCAGGGAGGCAGTGATGGAGGACACGATCTGGCCAATGAGCCTGTTCAGGTTGGTGTAGGTGGGACGCTCAATGTCCAGGTTGCGGCGGCAAATGTCATAAATAGCCTCGTTGTCAACCATGAAAGCACAGTCGGAATGCTCGAGGGTGGTGTGCGTGGTGAGAATGGAGTTGTAGGGTTCCACGACTGCTGTGGAGACCTGTTGGGGAAGAGAAGGCGAAAATATAAGCAACCCACAGAAGCTGTAATAGACTGTCCGGCTACTGAACTTAACACTTAAGACGTCACGGCACAGAGCAGCCCAGTAACACTAGCACAGTAAAACAAACGCACACATTGAAGACTACAATGAAAAGCCTGTGCCCTGCATGGTCTTTCCCCAGTGTCCTCGTCCAATGGACTACACGGAGAGCAGGAATATGCAGGTGCCTAGCCCTCGCCAGCCAGGGTCCCTTGATGGGATGATTAGGCCGGGGACAAGACTGATTTCAGACACCGTGGTGCGGACGACTGCCATGAACAACAGCTCCAGGACCACCAGGATTAGCCAGCAGCCGAGCCAAAGGCCGGGCCGCCGACACCTCCCTAATGTCTTGACGAGGTAACGAAACGCGAGAAGCTGACGCGCCGGTTCAGGAAGGTCACGCACCTGTGGGGCTGGGTAGATGGCGAACTCGAGCTTGGACTTCTTGCCGTAGTCGACCGAGAGGCGCTCCATGAGGAGCGAGGTGAAGCCCGAGCCGGTGCCACCGCCGAAGCTGTGGAAGATGAGGAAACCCTGCAGGCCCGTGCACTGGTCTGCCAGCTTCCTGATCCGGTCCAGCACCAGATCCACAATCTCCTTGCCGATCGTGTAGTGGCCGCGGGCGTAGTTGTTGGCCGCGTCCTCCTTGCCCGTGATCAGCTGCTCGGGGTGGAACAGCTGCCGGTAGGTGCCCGTGCGCACCTCGTCCACCACGGTGGGCTCCAGGTCCACGTAGACGGCGCGCGGAACGTGCTTGCCGGCGCCAGTCTCGCTGAAGAAGGTGTTGAACGAGTCGTCGCCCCCGCCGATCGTCTTGTCGCTGGGCATCTGGCCATCAGGCTGGATGCCGTGCTCCAGGCAGTACAGCTCCCAGCAGGCATTGCCGATCTGCACTCCGGCCTGGCCGACGTGAACGGAAATACACTCGCGCATCTTGACTGGTTAGCTGCAACCGAGGAACAGAAAAAAAAAGACAAGCAAACGATGAGCACGTCTTCCCAATCGGTGCACCTAGTAGCTCATGCGTGTGCTAAAATTCTTAGACACACCGCTTAGGGCCAAGTACGAAATTGCACGCAACTAGCATAGCCGACTAGAGGCTGTACCCCGCATGGTCTTTCCCCTGTGCCACCGTCCAGAGGACCGCACGAAGACCAGGAATATGCGGGGACGCCGCCCACACCCGACCCGAGGGCCAGGGGACGGCGGTTGATTTTCGACACCGTGGCTGCGGACCGACTGCCACGGAGCAGCTCCATGTGCCACGCCCGAACGCGGGAGAAAGGCGCCGCACAAGGCAGCAGCCCTCCTCAACCGCGCCCTTATGTCGGTCAAAATAGCAATTCACACCGTGCAGTACGACGGCAGACGGTATGCCGACGATCGCGGACAGCGCGACGACATGAGACAAACTGCAAATGACATGAGTCATTTCTCCCAAGTAAGCGTTCAAGGCCGCCTAACGAGCAACTCCCATTCATTGCAATATAAACAGTGTACACTGAATGCAAACACGACCGCGCCCCACAAAAACGGTCCGGGACAGATTCGACACACGCCGAGGCACGATCGCGAAGCAAGCCGGTTTTCAGTCACGCAAGACGCCCCTTCCCTCGCCAAACAACCAACCGGCGCACCGGTCAAGGCGCAGGGGCTGACCGTTGGAGCGAATCGGCGCCATGTTGAATTTTTCGAAAATTCGAACAGGAAGCGGGATACCCAGAGTCGGTGTGACTACCTGCCCGGCCCTCGGCCGATAACTGAAACACGCAGAACAGAACAGTTTAACATAAAATCGGCAGTAGGCACAAAGCGCTCGGTGACGCCGCCTTCCCAACGCCCAAGCCCAAAAGCCAACACAGCCGAGGTTAGGCCTAAACATTCGCAGGCACCGCCGACTTGCGGATTACAGGCAACTGCTAGCAGAGATTGGAGTATCCAAAAAGAACCCTGGCGACAGAAACAAGAGCATCCAAAACCGGTCAAAAGTATGCAAGCAGAAATATCCGAGCCTACTCGCACCGCTCTCGCCATGCCGGCACCAGGCCTAATGTGACGGCGTCCGACGCAGGCAAACGCGCTGTGATTTAACCTGCCACAGCCCTCTACACTGAAAACCACTCCTTCGACATTTGCCTGCGTGTTAACCGCGATTGGAAACAACGAAACTGCCGAATTTTACTCACAGCGTGAAGGCCCAGAGAATGTTTACCAGCACGTCGACAAGGAACGGCAGTAAACCGGTGGGTCTGAAAAAGTAGGGCGTCAGCATTGGTTTTATAGGCGCGCGCGAGCCTCGCGCGCATGCGCACTATAATTAGTGCCATCAATGCCTGCTGGTACCGTTTACTTTAATAATTTTGCTACTGTTTTGCTCTATATAAAATTTTCAAAATAAACTGCCTCAATAAATCGCACGGTTTTTTGTTAATAAGACTTCTATCCCCATATCAACGCGCCCTATTTTATGTCGCGCACGTTACCTTCCACCGGCGTTGGCTGGTTTGCTCCTAACCTTCCGCGGCAAATTGGCGGGGCGATGAATGGAAAGAAAATACAAAAACCGTCGAGGGGTGGCTCATAGGCCAACGCCCAACGCTCTCGCATACATTTCAAATATGCTGCACCGCAAAACGAGCTTGCTTGCCGTGTAAAGTGATTGTCTTTACTGTGGAGCTTTCGTGCTACATGCCAAATTAAATCAAAGCGATCTAAACGTCGTTTCGCCGATTTCGGATCGACGAATTGAGAGGATGGTAGGAGTGAGTGAGACGATTTATATCCAGAGACAATAACGGTAGCATATTTTCGTAACTGCTTGCGATAAAAAAAAAAAAAAACTTAATACTAGTGCAAAAGGCGTCAGACTGATGCGTCTTTCCGGTGCCACGTGGTCGTAGTCTCACTTCTGCTATCAGCAGCAGATGTGTACCTGTAAATGAGTGAACTAACGGTTTTAATAGGGCCAGTCATATTACTGCGCTCTTCATGACGTAAGGAAGCGCTTAAAAGAGCCCAGCGCTTATCGATAACACAGGCCTATTGCGTGAAATTAAATTACTAAGTTCATTTTTCTAAATAAGCGAGTCTGCACGTAGCGTGCACTGAAATACTGTAAAACGACTTCCTTCTATTTGTTGCCGTACAATCCTTTATTCATGAGTCAGTGGGAAGAGGAAAGCGGATAAAAAGCTCTTCTTGAGTTCTCGTGGGACGTGGCAAATAGTGATGCAAGGTTAAGCGTTTCAAAACTGAACGTAACACAGACAGCTGGAAAAAAAATAGTGTGCGATCCAATGCAAAAAAAAAAAAAAAAAAAACGTTGTTGTCCGTATTTCTGACCCCCTCAGCCGACTAGCTGCGTTCGTACCTGACGCATGGTGTACTATGTGCTACGTGTAGTACACACGAGCCAAAATATGTTGCCTTTTTTTTTTTCGTGTAGCCCGTGCGAGCGCAGCGGTCCTTGACTCCCAGAAACCAGAGGACCGTCTCCAGACGGGATGAGAATAGTAAGAAAAAAAATAAAAGACCGGATGGCGGAAAATGGGATGCGCCGACGAAACCGGACGCAGCTTGGGACGCCCTGCGAAAAGGCCGGCACCGCCGGTGCCCGCCGCCGGATTTTTGTTGTAGTTGCCGTTTCTATGGTAACAGTCAAATAACCCCATGTTGTGCGTCAGCGCTGCCACCGCCCTTGAGCCACCTCCGCCCCTTCCATGTGAACTCAAGTCACTCAATTAAGTCGATCGGGTGGGCGTCGTTGAGAGAGCAAAGCGGGATGACCTACCTTAGCATGATGTTTCGCTTTTGAACCTGTTCTAATAAACTTAGACAACTTTACGACCATAGTTCCACTGGTTCCACCTAAAGTCTGACTTTAGTTCTACCACACCTGATAGTTCCATCGTTCCATGCCAGTGTCACGCTGCTTTTTACGTACATGAATGCGCGGCAACATGAATGCGTACATGAATGCGCGGCCCTTTGCGGACCATGAGACCAACCCGTGCCAACTATTTTACCCATGCCAGCCCATGTGTCACTTGCAACAAAATAAAAATGTTGACGAAGGTGATGTTGTTGTATAAATGTCTTTAAATAACCAAAAGGAAAATAAGAAAAAGTGTATCTTGTTTGCCACATCAGCCGGATATTGGGATGAAAAGAACGACTATTAAAGCGCTTGCACAGTTAACATAAGTAAAAAATAAGTTGTTTGTAGAACGAAAAGTACGGAGGAATTTATTTTTAAGCCACAACATTAGTTCGTAGCAATTAGTTTGGCGGAATTCAGCCCTACAAACACAAGCGTCAGCAAACTCTGGTAGAACAGAAATGGCGGCGCCCATTGCAAAGATGAAACGAGACTGTTATGAGTGGTTATGAGCAAAGTGAATAGTTTCTAGCGTTGATTGTAGCAAGTACTCGGCTGTAAGGAATCTTTTCTACCACTGGGACGCAAACATGGCGATAGAGCATCTCCTAATGCTCAGCGGTCACGACAGCGATGGCGACAAGCTGCGCGTACCCCAGAGCACGCTCGTCGCTCTCTTCGTATTCTCCTACTGCGATCTGGAAACGATCAACGTCGCTATCGTCCGGCGCAACGCTAACGACGCGCTCTTTGCGTTGCCTCGCAATGTAATCGAAAGACTGAAATGCGTCGAGAAGAGCGGGCCGATTCCGCAAGAGCTGCTCGACTGCGAGTGTCCCGCCGTTTACCTTCCCGACCGGACCACGACAACCTGCATCGGCGGACTCGCCGGCGTCCTACGC
Source organism: Amblyomma mixtum (assembly GCF_055824585.1). Classification (NCBI taxonomy): domain Eukaryota; kingdom Metazoa; phylum Arthropoda; class Arachnida; order Ixodida; family Ixodidae; genus Amblyomma; species Amblyomma mixtum. The sequence goes on from NC_143013.1 coordinate 255,010,295, forward strand.
TGGGCGCTGGGTCAGTTTGGGAGTCGAACCCAGGACTCCCTGTGCAGGGCGCTGCTGGGATTTCGCGGCGGCTGCCTTGCGGCCTGCTCGGAGTCGTCGCTTTGGACGCGTTTCTGCGAGCTCGACATACAGAGAGTTGTTCCAAAGATTCAAGCCGCCGTCTTGGCCGAGCACGAATTGCTGGAGCCCGTGCGGCTGCCCGAGGAGTTGCTGTTGCTTGAGGCGCACATGCGGCAGCCGGTGAAGACGCACAACGTCCAGCGAAAGCAGCAGCAAGTTTACCGAGCTTCGCGAGGCGAGAACGGGGATTCTTCCTCTCTTGTCAAACGCAAGGCGGTTGATGGAAAGCTACCGGAACTGGAGCATCGCTTCGTCGAGGGCTTCGACGAAACACTAGCCGACGTAGTGCTGTTTCCCTGCTTACACCTTATTTTCACCGAGCTGGTTGCCATCGTAGATCAGGGCGTGTTATCGCAAAGGCTTCCCCTCACGTTTCAGTGGTACGAAACTGTCAGTGCGCAAGCGCGGACACGTGTAGCTCTAAACACTCTAGGTTTAAAACTCCTTGCTCAGGTGGAACAAATTAGGAGCCGGTGTATAGAGGAATCAGAGCTTCCGAGGGATAGCCTGTACTCCTCTCATCCCGACCGGACCAAGCCTCGCATTCGGCACAAGAGCCCACAAGCCATCATTAGCTCTCTGAAGGAGGCCCACATAACGCCAGATTTGAAGCCCAACCCCGGCGAAAACTCCCTGCCCCTGCCTTGGGACGAGTTCCCCGACAAAGTGCATCCTCTCGGAGGCGGACTGCCGAAGACGAGGGTACTGCGTAAATGCCAGCAAATTGAGAACCTTGTTGTGCTGGCTCTTCAGCACGCATTCAATGGTTGCACTATTGTTGATTTCTGCTCTGGGGGCGGGCATGTAGGCATTGTTCTGGCATACCTCCTTCCTGACTCCCGGGTGGTGATGGTTGAGAATAAGGAGGAGTCGATGCACCGTGCCCGAGAGAGGGTCAGGGCTCTGGACCTGCGTAATGTCATCTTGTACCAGTGTAACATGGACTATTACGTGGGTGACTTTGACCTGGGCGTCTCTCTGCACGCGTGTGGTGTTGCCACTGACCTAGTCTTGCAGAAGTGCATCAGTCGTGGTGCGGCGTTTGTGTCATGTCCGTGCTGCTATGGTGCCATGAAAGCAACGGCAAGCATCAGCTACCCTCTGAGCTGTGCTTTCAGAGGCACGGGGATCTCGGAAGACGATTACACCCTGCTGTGCCACTATGCTGATCGGACAGAGCGTGACACACCTACATGCCAGCAGGGTCATTATTGCATGGCTCTGGTAGACCGAGACAGGGCGATGTGGGCTGCTGAGTGTGGTTATGAGGTTATTGTTACTCAGATGGTGCCCCGCGACTGCTCACCCAAAGGGCTTGTTTTGGTTGGCAAGCAAATGTCCAAAGAACACTGATAACAAGCAAAGGGGATGTTGGGTTTTAAATAGTGCATATTTGTTTAACTCCGAAATGAAATTGAGATGTGCCCAGAATAAGCTCATTTGGATCATGCTCGTTATTGCTTGCAAATGATATTTTGACCCTGTAAACTCACTAACTGTGGGTTTGCTTTTTGAGACGATTTTAGTCAAATAAATTGAAGCATTGTTTTGCCTTTTTAAAAGTATCACAGTCGCAATTTGCTTGAGGTATGTTATGTCCACACTGCAATAATTCTTATTGCAGAATTTAGCTTGTGAATTCAGTTTGTTCATGTTCTGTTAGAAGAACATTGCTGCTTAGACGGGAACAGATGGAACTGCCATGTTCATTGCAGTCGAAATGAATAGTGGAGGTTTTTACATACAGTGTTGTGCATCTTTATCATGACGACTTCAAAAAATTTTCTTGCCTCAACCGCTGGCTCGTTTGCGGTAAAACTGAGCACAGAGCTTGCATATTGTGGTAACTTTTGTCTCGTAGCAACTTTTACAATGATACTTACTTGATTCAGTCATGAATGATGTAACTCTGTAATCGTCTGCGCCAAGATCAACAAACTGAAGGCCGCCAGTGCCTTATTGCCACGTAGAGCAGCAGTGGTGCCATCAAAGGGCCTGCACAGCTTGTAATGCTGACCTCGGTGCCTTTCGCATCATGGTGCTTTCCTCTGAAAATAACAGATGGCGCCCTTTGGCAAAAATCCAGAGTTGGTGGCTTTTGGTTTGTCGATTTCGAGGCAGACGATTATGGGTTAGCATCATGCGCGGCTGAACCAGGCAAGTACTGTTAACAAACTTACTACAAGACAAAAGTTACCGCAATACCCAAGTTCTGTGCGCAGTTTCAGCATAAACAATCCAGCGGTTGAGGCAAGAAAATTTTTAAAAGGTTTGGTTTGGTTTATTGGGGTTTAACGTCCCAAAGCGACTCAGGCTATATGAGATGCCGTAGTGAAGGGCTCCGGAAATTTCGACCACCTGGGGTTCTTTAACGTGCACTGACATCGCACAGAAGTCTTCACGATAAAGATATACACATTACTGTATAGGGTCATGTCAAATCTGCACTCAGAGCTGGTACATGACTCAAGATTATTGTAAGCTGTTTTTGCATCTAGTGTTTAGTTTTAAACCTTATTAGATTCAGTACCAAAAACTTTATCGATGCATGTTAGGCCTGTTTGCATGCACACAGACCGGCAGGTTAATTAAACGTAGTTGGCACATGCCATGCTTCTTTCCTATTGCTTATTGTGTTAAACTTGTCGCAAAACATGAAAATGCAAGAATTAATTGGTCGAATCATGTGTTATTAACTCTTAACTATCAAAAGAAAAAAAAAAGCCTGTCTACCTTGGTACCAAAGGCACTTGTTACCATAGTTAATCCCAAACTAGTTATCTCAAAACCACATGGCACTATGCAGAGATGCTTAGCATCATTCTGTACAACTATGCTGTACTCCTATCTCAGCTTCTGTGCTATATTCCTGTGAGCCTCAAATGCTTGGTGTTTTGAGTTCCTACTGCACAGGATGTTGATTGAATGTCACTGTTTGGAGCCCTCCTTTGCACAACACTGATGGCCCCAGCAAAAGGCATATGTTAAACTTCTAGTGCTAAGTCCATAACCAGTGGAATGCTGCCTCTAGGTATATGATCCTGAAGAGATGCAGGACAGTAATTTATTTTTTTCCATTGTGAGGTTTATGTAAATAACACACCTGTGCCACATTCTTTACTGGAAAATTTTGCCCATGTTCTTTAGCTTGAATGCAAAACTGAAAAAAAGTGAGAAAGGCGACTCACGGATGAAGAAAAAGAATTACAAGGACAAGGTGTCCCGTTTCGCACTTTTTTCAGCTATGCATTTAAACCAACTTGCCCAAATTTCCGCTCTCCTTCAGCATTAGCAGAGCTACCTCGGTCTAGAGCTGTGTCTGTGGCAGAACACATCCAACAGAATGGTCAGATCACAATTGCCTGGTACATAGTAATAGCGTACTGTGCTGAACATGCATTCGGTTTTTGCTGCTATACATGACTCCAGCCTATGGCACTGCACGTGCACAACACTGCCAACAGGTTCTACACTGAGACAAGAAATGCAGCTGTAATGAGTCTTTCAAGGCTTTTCATGTATTTTCCGGCGACTGCATGAAGCAGTGTTAGACAGTGCGACTGTCTTGCATGAACATTGCACTTATGACAATCTAATGTTTTCTTGTCTTGAAACGATGACATAACCATGGCTATATCAGTGATCGTTTTATGAAAAACATTCAGGCAATCAATAAGCTGCTTTGGCAAAGTGAGGTATTTTGATCTAAATGGTATTCATCTGGAGGCTGCTTCTTGTAGCCAGAGAGCTGGCAGTTAGTCTAAGCCTCTGGTTGCTGGCATTATCAAGCAAAACGCGAATCACTGACAGGCAACAATCCATAGGCTTTGATGAACAAATTCAAAAAGAAGGAAGTGGATTTCATAGTGAAATTAGAGGCATATCTATCGCCTACTGGCAAAGTTGCAGTGAACTGGGATCTGTGTGATTTAGTTAAACTGGCAGTTTGCAGATTTGATATCAAGTGGTGTAAACTGACACTTTGTACAGATCCACTACAGAGTAGTACAGCAGAGATGACGCCAAGTGGAGGAGATGGCTGCCACTCCAAAAATTGCCGGGCCACACCAAAGTTGGAGCGGCGTCATGCCTGTCCAAAAGTTATTCCCCCCACTACAAATTCTCTGGCGTCATTCCTGGAATAGAGGTGTGTAAGCTCTGATAAGCGTATAGCATAGACTTTGGGTATCATGTGACTACTAAGTGTATTTGCTATCTCATGTAAACATCTGATGCTGCGTATGGTGTTGGTAGTGGAATAGAATGGTATTTGTGGCCAGCAGTGGGTAAAGGCTTGACCTGAATGTGGCACACAGCTTTATTTTGTTCGATGTAGTCATTTGCAGAGGAGTCAAGCTTGTACATTTTCATTCTGAATGGCCGTAAATATCTTCGAGCTTCTTAAATGTTCTCCGGTTCCAGAGGTTGATTTGCAGGCTGGGCCTGGAAGTGTTACAATGGTAGAGTTATATGTCCGACCCGTTTCACTGCAAAAAAAAGTAAGGATCAGTGCATCTGTACTTTTTGTATACATTCAGCTGTTCAGGGTTGAAGCAGCTTCTAAATTTGCCCCTTACAGTCCTGGGAAATATATTGCTATGAGAAAGGCTACTGTAAAGCGAGCGTTAGCTACCTTGACTTCAGATCACGTTAATAAGTATGCTGTTTGAGATCACATATTCGCTTTCAGATGCAAACAGTGTGTTAACTCCTTGCAAGTTACACAAGAAAAGAAAACAGCCAATAAAATGCAAAGTTTCTTTATTTTAGGGGAAATTGAATATTAATGTTTGCTCCGTGAATCGTGGCTGAGGCAGTTAAAGAGTAACTGGAAAAATGATATAGTATTGTCGGTTACCAAAAAAAGTAGCGAAAGTTTATTGTTAGCATTCAGCATAATCTCTTCACTGTGCAGTGCACCTACAAGAGTAGAAAGCAGCTATTGGGCTTCAAAAGGAAAAACCACCTCACTTGGTTTCTGAGTCTCCTATCTCAGTCTCAGGCATTGTCGGTGTCGTTGACCATGAGCGAAAAATCCATGAGGAACCTCCAGAGAAGCAACCTGAGTGGCAGGTGGCCCACCTAAGTCACATGATCTTGTGGTGTCATGACAACCTGTGACAGGTGACACTTAAGTTAATGACTGGAGGCGAGAGGTTGCTCAGGAGGAGCAACCTGGGTCGCACAAGCCCCACCGGTGACAGCATCTGCCGTCGCAGGGAGTGGCGTATCCCTTAACCACTGCACCAGGACTGGTACGAGGATTCTAGGAGATCTATGAATGTTAAGTAGCGAATAACCAATTCCGCATATATTAGAATTTTCCCATTAATGCTATCACATCATACCCTTAAGGCAGAGCTTATGTGTCCCCACTAATTTTTGCCACGGTAGGATCAATATATAAAACCTGGAAAGTGCCTTGTCTGAAATTTGGGGAGGGTTTGCTAGGATAGTTGATTCATTTTATAGTGCCGTTGTAGTTGCACTGAATGTGTGAAGCCTGGCATCGTTCATCTGGAGGCGGACGTCATTTGAAGGGCAGCTAGATACTTGCCCTATAAAGCGCAATCTTAAGACTATAATGGCACTTTTCTTGAATTTTACACCAACCCGACCACTTGGCTTTGCAATATGCAGCCATAGACCGAAAGCATTCGTGAATAGATCTTGACGATGTTAAGCTTTCTGCTTGAAAAATCATAGCACTTCATATGGTTGATCATTGCTGAAGCAGTACTACCCACCATATTTGATTTGAAGTAGATAGCTGCTTTCTCAGTGGCAAACTAATTACTTACCACAATATTCTATTGGTGCTGGCAGATAAATCCTCTGTGCAACTTTTGAGTCACTTTTTCTTGTAGCTGCAGCCATTTTATGTTTCTTTTTGTTTCTTATACAGCATCACCCCAGCACCACACCTTCTGACTTTCCCTTGTTGTCAGGAAAGTAGTGAGTTAACACAAATTTGAAGCCTTGTCATGTGCATGCAAAAATTAAGATAGTATGTTCTGTTAACCAGGAACCAAACACAATGTGGAAACCAAAGCAGTTTCTTTAACTTGTTTCATTTGTGCAGAGGCTTATGCCTAATGCATGTTCAGTAATTGGTCACTGCACAAAATTCAGTACTGGCTCATGAAGTGACACTTTTAATCAGCTCGTGCTTTGTTCTGACCAAATACTTGATGTAAAAAAATGGTAGAGGCCTGGGGCGACTATATGGCAATTTCTTTATTGATTCGCCCCGCCGCGGTGGCTCAGTGGTTACGGCGCTCGGCTGCTGACCCGAAAGACGCGGGTTCGATCCCGGCCGCGGCGGCCGAATTTCGATGAAGGCGAAATTCTAGAGGCCCGTGTGCTGTGCGATTCAACAGGAAAATGGCGCAAAAAACGTGGACAAAAGAGACAAACACGACAGGACCAGCGCCAACAGTAAAGGGCCCAGTGTAGAAGAAATACACTGGGCCCTTTACTGTTGGCGCTGGTCCTGTCGTGTTTGTCTCTTTTGTCCACGTTTTTTGCGCCATTTTCCTGTTGAATCATGAACCAACTAGCCCAAACTAGAGTTCTTCTTGTGCTGTGCGATGTCAGTGCACGTTAAAGAACCCCAGGTGGTTGAAATTTCCGGAGCCCTTCACTACGGCGTCCCTCATAGCCTCAGTTGCTTTGGGACGTTAAACCCCAATAAACCAATAAACCAAACCTTTATTGATTCCTGTTTTGATGATAATGCAGTTTTATGTGTGTCGAAGAATGTCGAAAAATCATAATGCGTGAGTGTTGTTTTGGCCAATAAGCCTTGTCCACTGAATAAGCATATTTTGAGAGCCTGGGAAGAAAACAAACTTTTGCTTTCTATAGGGTGCTTTCATAGGTAAAAAGACCTTATTGTATATTTAGTTCGTGTGAACGTTCATTTTTATTTGTTGCTTCAGCTGCATCAATTTACATATCGCAATATTTCTCGCAAAAGCTTTTTGTTGCTTTGTGACTGAACATGTGTTTATTTGCTCGGCTGACTGAACTTGTGCAGAATTGTTTACCTATATCCATTTCATTTCATTCCTTCTGCGATTTGTGACAAGCTCAGCGAGCAGGATTTCTGTTTTTAAGAGTTGCACATTTATAGTTTCTAGAGGTTATTTTGCCCAACATGCTGTCTTTTTGCCCTGCTATGACATTTGTTTATGTGAATGAAAAGTTCCTTTTCTGGGCTCTTTGCAAATAAAAAACAGCACTAAAAACTTCAGGAAAGATGTTACAACAAAAACGCAAGCATTTCTGGTTCTGCCGTTGCACCAAATAGATGCACAAAGTGACCTAAGTTAATGATGGAAATAATTGGTTTGAAGAGAAAAGCTCTACTACTTTTGCTGCCAAAGTTCTGTGCTCTGTTGTGCCCTGTACTCTTAACCTTTTGCTCGCTGTAGAGTCTCGAAGCTTGCAGAAGTACTATGGCCTTTTTTAAACTTTCCTTTCCAGATTTGAGGTTACCTTAATGCAGTTCATTTAAGCAGGTCTTAAAATCCTCTAAATATCAGCTGAAATAGCACACTGGTTCGAGCTTCAATTTTTTCATACTTAGACGTCCTAATCCATCTTTTTTGTAGGGTCTCATTGCTCATACAATGCTTACAAGCTAAGGCTATACAGAGCACATTGTTGTGAAGGAAAAGGCAAAGTGTGCCACAAATAGGAGGCAGATAATTTGAGGGAGCGGCGTTGTCAAGAAGGACATCTCTGAATGTGGATATCGGGAGTCCCACTGAAATGGTACATTTTTGTCAACATTCTCACCTGACAGCAACGCACAAATTCTTTTCTTCCTACATTAGCCCTTACCAGATCCTCGGATGGTTATCAATGGAGTGCATATTGCAACCGTGCAAAAACAACGAGGGATGAAGAGAGGAAAGCACAAGACGAAACATGGAACTTCAACTACGGTTTACTACTCTCTTCATCCCTCGTCGTTTTGCGCAGTTGCAATATGCACTCCATTGTCAACCACCAACTAGCCCGGCTTTGCCTGTTACATGTCTCAAATCGTTAAGCTGTACAATACTCACATCAGCATCTCCGCGATCTGCTCAAGACTAATGAGGCCTGAGCATTTTTCTGACCGATATTGGCCAGGTCAGGTGTTGTAGTCATCCTATAGGCACCGTGCCATTTTTTGCTGTCTGAGGAGAACAAATGTTTTGATTGTGCTGCATGTGTTGCGAATGTGTAGGAAGCTCATGCCTAGAGATAAACCAGCGTGACTACATCTAGAGAAACAACTCTTTTGCTTAAACAAATAATAAGTTCAAGCTGCACCCTCAGTATAAGGTATCAAACCTTTGGGGTACTGTACATAGATGGTTACGTACCTGCTACAGCAGTAGTATTAGACATACTAGACATACCTGGTCAGCATATAATAATGATATGTGCTGTTTGCAGCGGATAATAAAGTATTTGAGAACTGTGATAGCTCGCCTTCTAACTGCATCAGATTTTCTAAGCTAAGCACGCATGGTATTAGATAAAAAATAAACATCTCATCATCATAGTAGCACATTGTTAGATAACAACATGCGTTATAAGTGTAGTCCTGGTAGTTTGTTGTTGCTGTAAAACCGCAGCAAGGACGTCCTAAAGTAATTAACATGAACATCAATGATTATGTTTTGTTTGCCCTGCATAGCGAAAGAAAATACTTTTTGGAGAAACAGCTGAGAAAAATTTTGTGTTTTCTGATTACATGTTCTGGTTTGCACTTTACATATGCAACATAAAAGGACACCTGCAATTATAAATATATGTGGCTTGCTTCTGATTTCATTTTGTTTTATTCGAAACATGTTGGAACAGTCACCATGATTTAGGTGTTGGATTATGATCATGTGACTTCAAAGCAAAAATAAAGCTGCAGTTTTCTGCAGCTCCACTATACATGGGCTCTTTCAGTAAGCTTTCGTTGGTCTTGAGAGTGGGGTGCCCAGTGCCATGGGAAACACGGGAAATGACATTTGCAAAAATACTTGTTTTCTCACGTTCATCTTGAACCGATTTCACTGGCAGATTTGTTGGAGCAAACTTGCCAGTTCTATAGAGAATTTAAGGACTGCTCACTTGCACTTTATTTATTTGAAAGAAGCCACTGGGTGTGCTGTATATGATCAAGTACTGCATAATACATTCAGCAGTGACCGAGTGCTTGAGCTTTCAGAGGATCAAACAGAAGCGAGCTGAAAAGACATGTCAAATATATATGAGCCTGCCACATTACGAAGGTGTATGAGAACAAATTTTTCAGCGAGTGGGAATTCTTTTATGAACATCACTGTTGGAAAAGCTCTCCAGTTGATTTGATTCATTAGCCCGTTCTCAACTCCAGATATATCACAAATATGTATACGAATGGAGTATATAATCATGCATATGTCCAGAAAAAGTGTGATTGAACATTTTGGTGTGGGTATAATACGACCCGACATTCAATTATTAATCAAGCCAGTGATAGGAAAGGTATCTCCAGGTGGAAAGTATAAGCTGCTTTTGCGGTTGCATACTGGAGTATCTAAACCCAAGGTTCCGACTATACCCCGGATAACTTGACACACTTTCCCAGTATCTGATGAAGAGAAATGCATTGAAGAGATAAATAGCAAGGCGGTGCGCGGGCGTTTTCGTTTTTGTTCACCTTGCGCGAACGCTCGGCAAAACTGGAGCGCAGGACTTGGCACCCGTTGCGGGTTGCCTTGAGCGATGTTTTTTTCCCAGCTCACCGGTTATTTTTCGTTCCCCCGCCTATTTTATGCATCTGGGATAACATGCTTGCACAAAAGCGTTTCAGTCGCGTGACTGCGCGCGACGAATTTAAGTTTTCGAAATCATGGCTAAATAAAGTTCCCCGGCCTCTGCCAGCTAACGTCCCGCCTACTCCACTTAAAGCCAACGTTCCGCAAGAGGCGGAAACGCACCAGATCAACACCAGCAGTAACACAGCGAATTGGCTATGCGGCGATACAGATCTCTGGGTCAGCATCGAGGGTAGTTGGCACGCTTACTTGGCAGACAGTACTAGCGCAGGGGAGCGCCGCGCTCTCGACCCGTTCGTTCAGTTTCGTCTTGGACTCAAGGCTGCAATGTACACGCAATAACTGGCTCGTGGAAGTGGCATCGTGTTCAAGCTAGCCGTGCACGAAGAAAATCGCTTGTGTGTGTTCAAATGGAGTCTACAGGTTGTGCACCGTAGTCTGCTTGCGAAACAAATGTCGTCTGCTACAGAGTGTCACGTGCCCTTGACGGTCGGCGACAACAGCGACAGCGGTGACGATGGGTACGTGGCATTTTCTGCTCGTAGAAAACATTAGCTAATTAATAATCATAAAGTATTGCGCTTATAATTTATGTTTTATTCGACGTAAAGTAAAGTTCATTTCGCTTGTTTTAACTTCTCTCATCGCTGCGTCGACCGTCGTGAGGAAATTACGTCATCGGAAGTACGCCATGCTTGTGGATGGTTTGTTGACGAAAAAAATAGGAGGATATCTTGTAAATTCAATTTACCTCGAACACCGTGGGTACGACACGGTAAGGCACGTAACTCAGCCTGTTGCGCCATGTGGAGCGTGAGAAATTGTTGGGGACGCCACGCGCAGCGCTGAGACTGCATTGCCGGGATTCGAATCGTCGAAGCTTCGTCGCTGCGAGTGAAAGTAGTGCTGTGGTTCGGCCGTCCTACCGCCCGCGCTGAGGGGCCGAGACAAATACGTAAGTTGTGCCCGGGATTGCGTCAAGTTATCCTTAGAGCAGGGCACCTGTGTTTTTCTCGAAGTGCCAACCGCGTCGCCTCGTGACCACCGACGAGGCGGCGCCTTCGCGTTGCGGGCAAAAGTGACCCCTTCCTCCCTTCCACCACCACAGCCAGCCCTGCGCTCCTCTCCCGAAAGAGATCGCTGTCGCACGTCATGATATAACCGCTCGCTGTAAAAACAAGGGACCTTGAACGGGCCTCGGCCTCGAGTGTTGCGTGTTGTGTGGAATTACTGCTCGTCGGACATCAGCCGACCCGATCGCGGCTTTCCCAGCAGCAGTTGCATCAAATACAAGGCGCCCAAGCAGGCAGGCGTGCAAGGGATCGCCTCGTTTCTTCGGCTCACGGTACTACTTCTCCCAGACAACCTACATTCTCTACCTCACTTCTTTTTTTTTCTGCGCTTATTTCTCGCCCGGAAAGCACGTGTGCCCGTTTCCGACTTTTACTTCCTGTGTAATATAGAAATAGCCTGGCTCTAGGCGCCCGTCATCGCGTAGCTCTCGGTCCCGTGTCAGGCCCCAGAGCGGAGACAAAAAGAAATAGCAGGCAAACTGGTCGCTACGAACGGCCGCTCGCATCCCGTTATCTGCCGCCAACTGCTTCCTGGCAAACACGTATGTACTGTGCACTAGCGTGACACGCCTGTCACTTGGCAGACAAACGAAACCTAGCATTGTGTCCGATCTGCACCCGGGCTTCTGCCCGCGTTCTTCGCACTGTTCTGCCAAGTTCGGTGCCCGTATGGAAACGCTCGCGAGAGAAACTTGAGCTCACTGTCGTACCCCCCATGCAGAACGTAGCGGTAGTGCACGCGCGGTGTGCCGATGTCAGCCGAGGGGGAAAAAATAGAACGCGAGTCGGACTGGGTGCTGCGCGACGGCTCCCTCCGCGCTCTGTGGTGGTAGCGGCGGCATTCGTTGATTCGCCAACGAGTGGTTCGAGGACGTTGCTCGGCAGTCGGATAGGCACACGTACGCAACATTGAAATGTGCCGGAAACCTGACCTTGCCGTCTCGGCGCAGCCTGTCGAAACCCTCCCTCCCTCGCTGCTCCCTATTTACGATGCTAATACCGAGATATCAGCCCCCGGCATCGTCTCCGTTACTAAGTTATTAATTGTGCCCCATGTGTCTGTTCAGATGCAGTAGATTGGCATGGCTCTCTGTCGCCCCTATTACCTTCCAGCTGTCAGTGGGTTGTGCGTCGCACTTCATATTAATTCCTCGCCTCCGGGTGCTCCCTGCTTTATAATGCATTCCTTGGGCGGCCTCTTGGGAGGCAGGACCTAATGGTGTGTGACAGTCGACCCACACAGCCCCAGGCTGCAGCTGCGGTAGCAAAGTGCTGTTGTAGTTTCCCTTTATTGACATTCCATGCTCATCTACAGCAAATTTTTTGTTGTGTGCGACATTCTGGTATTAGCTTATCATTTAATGACCGGTGTGTACCGGTGTCCTACAGCTGCAGCCAGTGAAATGTGCCGTAATACATTCAAGCTAACTATTATTGTGTTTACGTCTCCTCTGGGTCTCTCGCTTGTGTCTTTCCACATTCAAACCTTATGGATTGTTACCAACTAACCCAGCTGCCCCTTTTCTTTAAATGTCTGTGAGCTTGAAATTTGAAGTTTGCAGCTTCAATTCAGATAAATTGTTTTCTCAGCTTTTGCAATGTGTGTTGACAACGCTGTATTAAAATCGTACCTCAGGTGTTCTCTTGCTATGTCTTTTTCAAGAACCAAACTATTTCAAAAATCGTTCTTCCCACATGCCATTGAGCAACTGAACTGTCTGCCGTCACCTACTGTCGAATGTGCTGACATCACTATGTTTGAACGCTCAGTAAAGACGCTACCTCTCCTGGCATTATGAAAGAAATAAATAAATGTGCAGAAACATAAAATATGTAATGTCAGTTTTGAGGCACCATCTTGAGTTTGAACCTTGCATACTTACATGTCGAATAAGCAGGAAAGAGAGGAACATATGTATAATGTTTTGAACATAGTTCAAGTAGGCTAGTAACACTTTGCCTTGTTACATTTGGAACATAATGGCAAAGTGCGCCATAAACAATGTGGGTTAGTCTTTGCTCTTGACAGGGCCCCTACATTCATCTAGGACATTGTGTTGCCCATACTTTAGCCCTTCACTACGGCGTGAAGTAAAGAGCATGCATGCACTTAGCATGCATGCACGCAAGCTTTTGTTGTGCTTTATTGTCAGGTATCACGGAAGTTCAGCAATATTAGTGTTGCCCGTAACTTGGCAGCCAAAAAAAATGAAAGGTGCTGCCAAAAGATTTACAAAATACAAAGTCAGAGGGATCCTGGCACATTGATTTCAAAAGTTTATGCAGTTGTGGAATTTGTAAACATTGTGCCCAAGAAAAGAAACCCCTGTGCATCCTTGACACCAAGGCTCTATTCTACTGGATTCGGCTGGACTAGTCTAGTACACTGTGTTGTACTAGATTCTGAATTCTGCTGCAGCAGATTAATGCATAATTTTTTTTTTTTTTTTCAAACATGCCTGTGTAACTTGGTTGACTTGTAGCACCGTCGAATCTTATGTCATACCAGCCTGAGTCACTGACTGTGGAGGCATGCTGAGAATGCAGGCTTATTATCACCAGTGTTTCCGCTGTGGTGTTACATTCCGAACTCCTATCTCCAGCATCCTCATTTGATACTAATGCTGCTTTGTGCTGGTGCTCGGGCGGTGAAAGTTTATCACTTATTACATGCCGTGGTGTTCTAGTGGCTATGGTGTTCGGTTGCCAAGGCAAAGGACACAGGATCAGATCCCCGCCTTGTGTCAGTGCACATTAAAGAACCCCTGGTGATCTTAATTAATCTGGAGCTTTCCACTTCACAATCTCTCTTTGCCCATCTGTAGCATAGCACAGCGACATTAAATGGTTTTCTGAGCAAGACTTCTGTGCTCTAAGAGGCTCGTTCACATGTACTCAGCGGAGAGATTTTCTCTTGTTTAGGATGGTTAGAAGCTTGCAGCTTTGGTGTAGGATGAGACTGGTGCTTAACACAGATTGTAGGTGGCTTGAATAATGAGCTGTTGCACACAGCTACTGCACACAGCTTGTAGACGCTGAGACTTGCCTTTTTTTTAATTACGGCACATTCTGTGATCGTCTGTGTTACCTTGCTTGACTTTTATTGTTTTTCTTATTGTGGCTTGTAAGCTTCTTCAATGAGCATTACGCTTGTAAGCATGTTTGCGTAAAAGGAGTTTAAAGCATACGATCTGGTTTGGGTTGCTTAGTTCGAATTTTCTTATAAATTTGCAAGCTGCACTTTGTTGGTTGCTTTTGGAGCAGTGGGGGGGAAAACGTGAGCCGGAAAATGTTTTATTCTATCGAATACTCTGGGCCTACGTGTGAGGCGTTAGGCAGAAGTATTCATGGAGTCTGAATAATGCAAAAGCATCCCCAACCGAGTGAAGTCCACAGCAGGACAAAGGTCCCTCCCACTGATATGCTCTGTAATGAGGTCTGCAGCTGGATGTTTCCATGCACTCACGCACAAAATGCACAGTGCACTTCACTTGCAGGAAATGCAGAAAGTTTGATAAAATAACGATGTGCAGGTTTTGTTGCTGTGCAGCTTGAGTGTGTAGTCCTGCCTTTGTTGCAGAGTGCACCGAAACACGTGCTTTTCCGTGCCTGCTGTGCTTCTGTTGTTTTATGGCAAAGGAAGATAAGTGTTCCGTGTTGACTTGTCGCGTAGACAATGGGGTCGCATAAGAGATGAGAATGAGGAAAATGTAGTCTCACAATCAGCAGATTAACAAAGGACTGATACTCCTCTGCCTGCACGTCGTCTCTTTCACAAAGAAAGCTGAGGAGCCAGAAATCGGGACAAAAATGGTGGCGTATTCATTAATTTCCTGTTTCTTTGAGGTATTTGCCAGCACAGTGGTGTTTGCTGCGATTAGGTGCATGAGGGGTTTAATGCCCCTCTACCGATTGCGCTTTCTTAACGTGCGTTGATATTGCACATCACTGATGTTTTTGCATCTTGTTGCCATAGAGACGCATCTGCCGCACTAGGGGTTTTATCCTTCAACCTTGGGCCCCACAGCCGTATGACACCGAGCCATTGTGGCGGTGTGTGGCGATTGCTCTTATCAAGTTGCCGAAGGGAATGTCAGCTTGCTGACCCTGCTTGGCAAACTCTGTTGAAGAGAAATTCAGCCTTTGCAACACCTCTCGGTGCAGTTGCGCGGAAACTGTGCTCAAAACAGTTTGTGCTGACTGGAAATTTCAGTGTCAGTACAATTCTTTTTCATTTTTTCATATGGTGGTTTGTTGCACCTGCTTTGGCTAGATTCTGAGGCAGCCGTTGGCTCATGGCCAGTAACAATGTGCTATCTTTGTTATTGGCCAAGCACAAGGCTGTTTTGTTTCGCTTTTTGCAGCAGTGTATGTGTGGTGCTCAGGTTGTTTTAAGCAAGCTGCTTTGAGTTTTTATTGCCTATGCCGTGCTCATTGTTCGTCGAAGTGTGCTGATATGAGGAGACGCAAGGGAAGCATGCATATGTTGCTGCCAGACTCAAGCATCATTGTTGCACAGATTTTATGTGCTGCTAGAAGCCAAAAGTTGGCTTTACAGTCTTCACTCAACATTGTTTAATTGTGTAGGATTGGGATTGGGAGCACAGTTATGTTCGCAAGTCTTTTGAACTTCATTGCAGTGCCTACCCTACTGTCCATGTGGTATTTCATCATTTTTAGCCTGCCTTGGGTCCTATGCTGGTGGCTCATGCTGCTAGAATAGTTTACCCACATGGATCTATATGCCTTATACATGAACTTAGGAAAAATTGTTTTGTTACTAGGTTCTGCATGATTAAAAGTAGGCTTAGCACAACTTGTAGGTAGTAATGGAAGGTGTATGATTCAAGCATAAGACAAACATGTTTGCTATTCGTTGTTTTCTCCTTGCCATTTGCATGTTGGGTGCATAAAGAAGCATCGTAACCGTCCAACATGCACTTAAGTCTGTTGCACCTGTTGTGAAGCTTGCATTTGGTGATGAAACGGCCATTTTCATTTGGTTTTCAGCCGTTATCATTAGCACTTGCCTATAACCCAGGTTGATGTGGTAGCTCTGCGAAGAGCAACTTGTTCCTGCTCGTTTATGGCAGGAAAAAAAAAAAAGTGTCTGAAGAAAGCAAAAACTTATCTCAGCATCAAACACGTGGTTGTCTTCTGAAAATAGATGTAGGAAAACACTTGTGCACAAAAAGCATGGGCATGCAAAGGCGAGTAAGTGTGGTTTAGCATTTCTTTGCTAATTGATAAGCATTGCATACTGATACTGCTTGCTCGTGTGCTTGTAGATAATGCGAATGTGCATGGTCAGTTCATAGCTGCTACAAGTGTCCTTTGGCGAGGCTGAACCACACAGCTCCTGTGCATTGGATTGTGGGTGCAGTATTCTGAAAAGTTTGAGTGTTTTTTATCAGTGGTGAGTGATGGCAACTTAAAGGTGCACTGAAGAGGAATCTGACCTTGTCTTTTTGCCGCGGGAACTAAGTCTACACGTTCCGAGCTTTCTTAGAAACTGCGATTTACTGCCCTGTGTGGCCGATTTCCCCAATTAAATCGAATTAACGTCTGGCTCCCGCCTTTTTTTTTTAATTCTGCCTCGTACGGTGGGCGGAGTCAACCAACGCGTGGAGCACCTTTTACCCAGTCCCGTGGCGGCTTGCCGCTCTGCCATCGGCGGAGTAATACGTAGTAGTCCGTAGTAGCAAATAGTCCGCGCGTATTTTTATTTCTTCGGGCTTATTTTGCGGCTATATTATCTGCGAATGAAACTATTTATTCATGGAAACCTAAAAAACAAAATAAAGTGAAAGCAAAGCCTCCACGGGACTGGGTGAAAGGCGCTCCACGCGTTGGTCGACTCCGCCCACCGTACGAGGCAGAATTAAAAAAAAAAGGCGGGAGACGGACGTTAATTCGTTTTAATTGGGGAAATCGGCCACACAGGGCAATAAGTCACTGTTTCTAAGAATGCTAGGAACGTGTGGATCGAGTTTCCGCGGCAAAAAGACATGTTCAGAATCCTCTTCAGTGCACCTTTGAACATAAAACACGCATGTACTGAAATCTGGATGCACTTTTTAAAAACCCTGAGTTGGTTTATTGTCGCACATAAATTACAAGCTGAGGCCTAATTTTACTAGTCAGGTTGGCCTCACCCAAAATGATTGTGTAAGGCCATTGGAAGAGTGACGAATGCTTTAAAGTATAGGCACGTAGTTTCTTTCTTTTGTCATTTCCGTTTTCATATATTTAAGGCGCAAATGTATGAAGTCCAGTTTGTGTTCTTTTTTAACTCTAAGCTGTATAGCTGTATAGCTGAGTGTGATGAAATTGTCATGGGTCGCTGTGGTTGATCTCTTGTGAACATTAAGTTATCTCATAGTTCATACGACCTCCATTCTGGGGAAACAGCGGATAGTGTGCTGTGTTTATCAAGTCTATTTTTCAAGGAAGGTTTTCCTCACCTAGTCAGGCCATGAGGCATTAGAAAGCGCCGTCTCCTCCTTTTCCTTCATTTTTCCCCCGGACCTTGAAGGTCGTGCTAGCAGAGATGCTGCCCTTTGTTGTGCAGGGGCATGGTCGTGACGTCGGAGAACCCTAAGGGGGCGTCGGCCTCTTCCAGCAATGACGAAGGCGGAAGCACGAGCGGCCAGCAGGACGGCAGCTTTGAGTGCAACATCTGCCTGGACACTGCCAAGGATGCTGTGGTCAGCCTCTGTGGCCACCTCTTCTGGTAAGGCTGGGGCGGGAAAAGCCACGAGTGAGCACGCTGCTGTGCTGAAAAGCGAGATTTCTTCACCTCTCATTTAAAAAAAGAAAAGGCATCGCACCCAAGCAGATGTGAGCTTCATGCTTTGTGGCATTGAGCTTCAAGCCATTGCCATGGCAGACGTGGATTTTTAACTTGAGTCTCTTTGCTAGCTTAACTCACTCTGCTCACTCTCACTTCCATTTACCTTATGCCACATGACGATCGTCTAGTTTCATTTGTAAAGCAAAGCATGTATAAAAAAATATACAGACCAAGGTGTTTGCTTCTAAGTGTAGCCATGCCTCGTTAATATGGGCACTTTAGTTCCCTCACATAACTGTTCATAAAGTGAGTCGTCCGTAATAACAAAATTCTCAGGAAATATATTTATGGTCCTGCTGGGTCTGCTTATATGCATAGCCGTATGCACTGCAGGCAGCAGTGGAAATTAGACAAAATCTTGGAAGCTCAGGTGCATTATCCTAGTCGCCATTATCATTGAAACGTTGTGAGGCAGTTTTGACTGCCTAGTATTCTATTGAGACGTGTGATGGCGTCCAGTGGCGTGACAACGTGTCTTTTACTACTACCGTTCACGTCCCACGACCCTGTAGTACATAAACGTACTCGGTCAGCAGATAGCTGCTGAATGTGGCCTTCAACATAGCACAAGCTGCAAGAAGAGCTTCCTTCGCAACTATTTGCACAATATGGCAAATGGCAAGGCGTGTGAGCGGGCGTTTTGAAAGTGTAGAGCCTGAAACCACGAGAAAAAAGCCATCACTCAAGCTTTTGCATTTTTCCACTGCGTTTCATTCGTGTCCTGCACTCAGAATGCAGGAAAAGGAAAGATCTGGTTGGGGCAGTCGGGATTTTGTTCTCATCGTTGTCCATATTAACGCGATAGGAATACATTGGCCCCAATAGGCTCTGCATTTTCACCCTGTCCATTGCCCAGACGAGTTTACATATTAATGAGGCGTAAAAATGTTGGAGAAGTTTGATCTCTGGAAAATCTGTCAATAATTCGAGTCGTCCATATTAACAGGGGTCGTATTAACGGGGCACGACTGTTTTTTTTCTTATGTACGTCTAGGAGTCCTGAACTCGGGAGGGGCAAGGATCTTTGAGAGATTCGGAACGCTGACAGTGCAAAATGAGCTGCAGTGCGTGGCCTATGAGCAAACCTGTTGGACAGTATATTTTTGACAGAAGTGTACCTGATTTTTTCCAAGCTTTTCCAGAAAGGTGGCTAAAGAAACTTCTGCCACCAGGCTTGAGAGCTGTTAGGAGAAGCCAGCTTTTTAACGACCTTGGGGCAAAGCTGGCAGCATGAAAGTGCAAAGGAGGAGGTGGCTATGGAAAGAAGTCGGGTGTGGGCCATTGAGAAAAAAAATGCATTGAAAGAGTTGAGTAAGTAAGGAAAGCAAAGATGGGTAACGGTTGCAGGACTGGGCAGCTCGAAACTCCGAGCCAGTGCACGTTAAAGAACCCCAGGTGGTGGAAATTTCCGGAGCCCTCCACTACGGCGTCTCTCATAGCCTGAGTCGCTTTGGGACGTTAAACCCCAATAAACCAAACCAAACCGAAACTCCGAGCGGCGGCAGCACAGATCACAGTGGCCACTGCTGCTTGGGAGGCTGCGTTCATTAAAGTATTGGGGGCTTGGCTTCGCTCGATTGTGATGCACATGCTAAAGTATCGCCCCTTAATTATGTTGACATATCCTCTGCTTCCATATATTAGCGTGCCATCCGTGTTGTTTGGCGGCCCTTGGCTATGGTTGGCCTGAGCTGTTCAAGATTGCTGTATAAATTGAAACAATATTTCTTTTCAAGTTTTGAAATGTCCCTGAGTCCTCAAACATGTGTTATATTTGTGCGTACAAGATTTGTCAGTTTCCATCATGCTCTCATTTCTACAGATGTCTTTAACAATAGCATCAAGAAAGAGAATGTGGCTGCTAACACACACTTCTGTGGAAAATGCTTAAATCTGCAATTTTTTTGCAGTATCTAGGGAAACTAGAGGTCTTAGTTATGCGTGATGTAAATTTTTACGAGTACTCTGTTGTTGCTGGCTGACTTGGGAGTTAGAGCTTGAGCACAGCAGTGTGTTCTCTTTTCATCGATTTGGTCTGGGTCTTCCCAGCTGGCCCTGCCTGCACCAGTGGCTGGAGACACGACCAAACCGCCAAGTGTGTCCCGTCTGCAAAGCCGGCATCAGCCGAGACAAAGTGATCCCCCTCTATGGTAGGGGCGGTTCCAAACAGGACCCGAGGTAAGCACACGGGCATTGTCACGCACAGATGACAGCACTAGCTTGGTGACAGCACAGTCAAATGGACCTCGCCAAATACTAACTGTTCACTGGGAAAATTTAGCATGCAAAAAGAAGTTTGGAAGCTGTTGAATGACAGGCTTGGTCTGCGGCCTTCGAGTCAAATGGCTTGGCTTTCAGCTGGCCGCTATGTAGGTATCCGCATTGTTTCATTTTCCTGCACACTTGGCAGATACATAGATTTCAAGACCCCCCCTCCTTGAATTTCGGCCCTCGCTGGCCAAGAAAAAACTGTATAGGCAGTCAATTAGATTGATGCGTAGGAAATGCGCCAGCATTCTTCTTACAGTTGCCACTGTATTCCAGGTCTGATTCTATTCCAAGTCCGAGTCCATCGTCTTTCACTCCCCAATCTATTCAATTCTAATCTCCAGCATTCTTCTTTCAGTTGCCACTGTATTCCAGGTCTGATTCTATTCCAAGTCAGAGTCCATCGTCTTTCACTCCCCAATCTATTCATTTCTGATCCTAGTCCATTTCCAATTACACAGCTACATGAAATGTGTCGCATTCTTAGACCGTGGCGAGTCCTTATACCACCACTACTGGCACAGTGGTTAAAAGCAATTCCTCAGTGCACTGGCAGGTGGCTGTTTCAGACACAGCCACCTGTGTGGCTTTGTGACCCGGGTTGCTCTTCCTGTGCAGTGTGAGGAAGAGTACCTTCCGCAAACTTAATTTTTATGTGCGCAGTTCTTCGGGAGGATGTATATGTTGCATGTTATATTTTATATTGTCCAGCCTTTCTTTCCTCTTTCCTACAAGTGGAAAGAGGGAGGAGGGGCAGGGGGATAGGTTGACGGGTGACAAGTGGAGAGAGGCAAATCTCCCTGAACACCACCTTGCAGACCCCACCGCCGCCGCCACCAGTCAGTTTTCACCTTCCTGTACCTCCTAATGCTGTCACATTAAAAAGAAAAAGTTTACTCCTAGTTTAAGTTTGGTTATAATGGTAAATTAGCTGCAGCCAGACAGACTAGTGCAGCCAATATGGCTGCCATCCCCTCATGGCAGCCTTTGTGAGGTGCATGATGTTACAAAAACAAAGTTCAAGCCAAGAGGTGCTATGTTGCATTTCAAGAAAAAGGCTGTGCACAGTTGCTTCACTTGTCTTGTCACTTGCAGGCCTGAGCATAAATGTTGTGACAGTTAGGTTATTCCTTGGAAAATTGGTCTTGCATTCGTGAAAATAAGCATTGTATTCTTTTTTACAACCTGAAGAAAGTAACCATTATTTTTAGTTTGTGTTGGCATTCTAGCTCAGCACATACGTTGTTATGAATTGCCTAGGAATCGCTTGTGAATGTGCCTTTTTATCGCGCAGGGAGAAATTACCACCGCGGCCACCTGGGCAAAGATCTGAACCCGAAAGTCACCCTGGGGTAAGAATTGGATTAACTCTGGCTTAGTGCTACGTGGATTTTGTTGACTTGTATGAATGGATGCTGTGTAGTCATGTAGGTGAACTGTAGCCCCAACTCCTGGCCGCATTGTGTGCTGCTCAGTTTTGCTATCAGCTTCCCGCCTGTAGAAATTTCAGCTGCTGACTCGGCTGCTGCTAGTTCTGCATGTCGATTGACTTGAAACCGCATGATTATGATTCAGGTGGCTTTTTCTTCTCTGCACACAGGCAGCCGTGAATTGTCGGGGCTAACAGGTTTGTTTCGACCCTTTTCTGTTCCAGTCCTTCACATCCTTTGGCTTTGGAGACACTGGCTTTCACATGTCGTTTGGAATCGGTGCCTTTCCTTTTGGCCTGTTTGCCTCCACATTCAACTTTGGCGATGGCCGCCCTCCGCCAAGTGAGTAACCCTTGCCTCCATCTTTACGCTTTGTGCCATGTGCTACTCTTGTGCAGCTGTTTTTGTTGCTGGGCATGTCCTAAAGTAGCTTGACTGGGGGGGGGTTGAGGAGAAGTATGCAGATGTGCCGGTCTGAAACTCCCGTATTTCCATGCCTGATCGCACCAAAGGTAGGGGAAGTCCCGAAATTGGCCCCTAGAGCACCAAAACGCCAAACAAACCGATGTGGCCACATGGGTATGGATTCTAGGATATGGACTGTGGTTTCCGCAGAGGCATAAACGTGCCTGTTTGACTGAACATGGGCATCAGGGTTTCGAATCTGATGTAAACTCAACCATTTATTGGTGAATCAGCACACTGACTCTCTGCATGTCACTCTGTGCTATAAACTGTAAAACAGTCAGATTGTCTGTGAAATGAGGGCCATTCTTAATGCGCCATCTCCAGTGGATCAGCAAGAGTTGTGCACCCAAGAGCTGCTGACAGGGGTGTTGTCAACACATCCCTAACAGCCCTTTGGTGCCCAAAGCAGAGATGCAGTCAGGGCACATTAGCTTTGGGCTTTAACCTAGAATTATTGCCCACGGTTCAGTTTTTCATGCCACATTGCCGTGTACTGTGCAGTGTCAGTGGTGCCCCTCGTATTCGCGGTTGCTTTGGGAAGTTAGACCCCATAAACCAAACCAATCATGCCACACCTGTAGTGTGCCAAACTGGTGATAAGAGACTTAGCATCATAGTGTCAGTGTCAGCCGCACCTTCAAAATTTACCCCCGAACTTTAAAAAAACAGTGCGGCCCTTACATGAGCTTATGTGGCTGCTCTGATATGCACTGCAATTTAGTGACGTAGTCACTGTTGCATATGGAAATTGTTGTCTGAAAGTGTGCACAGCTTGAAATGCATTTTTGTACTCGTACGGACTCATGCACCGATGCAGTTGAATTTTGCACCATAGCATGCAGGGCACAAAAGCTGATCAACCCGCCGCGGTGGCTCAGCGGTTATGGTGCTCGGCTGCTGACCTGAAAGACGCGGGTTCAATCCTGGCCGCGGCGGTTGAATTTCTTTGAAGGAGAAAGAACCCCAGGTGGTCGAAATTTCCGGAGCCCTCCACTACGGCGTCTCTCATAGCCTTAGTCGCTTTGGGACGTTAAACCCCATAAACCAAACCAAACCAAACAAAAGCTGATTAAATTATCACAGCGCAAAACATGCATACAGTGGGCCTGCCAGTTTTGCCTAGCATACTTAGTGCACAGCTCAAGCACATTGAGTAGCTTGGTTTGCTATGTGACTGCACGTTGCAGTTTGTGACTGCAATGGTAGCATGGGCTGCATGTTTTACATGTCAGTGAAATCAAGGTTGGAAAGTGCTGCAGATTTTATTTCCGGCAAAAAAAAATGTGCCCTGAAACTTTTAATTGGTTTGCCGTACATACTAGTGGCTTCGTGCTTGTCGTGTTTTGAAGGAAATGGCAGCGGGCCTTTACATTGGCAAGTCAGATATGTGCACAGCATGTGGGCTGCCTTTGTAGCATTTTTATTGCGCCACATCCTGCTAGTGGTAGGTCTTTTTATTTTGCAGTGAGCACAGAGTCAAATGCTGAAAGTGCAGTTAATTGTAGGTTCACGGCTGAACCACCCTGCCGTGTCGGTGAAGTGCTGAAAACAGGCAGTGCAAAAAGAAAAGCATAGCAGAGGTGGGGAGGGAACACATGCCATGCTGTAGTACTTGCATCCGGGATTCGTGCTTCAGAAACAAGGCAAAAAGTTTGTGTCGTACATAAAAACTAAAATGGGAAAGATGAAGATTGAAGTCTCAAGGTGTCCTCCTACATGCCCATACGTCTGGCAGTGGAGAGAGTTTTATTTTTCACTTTTTTGCTTTTGTTCTGTCTGGTTTGTACATTGCTCTGATCGGGGTCAAGGTCAGTGCAAAACAGGATGTGTAGCAAATGGGAAGACAGGATGAGCGCCAACTGTTGACTGAAGTTTGTAATGGACGCAAGAATCCTAGGAAGGGCTTGCACGTGTGCACTTCCTATGAAAAACCATCTGCAGCAGCAGCAGCAAAGAAAAAAAGGAGACGGTGTACAAGCTTGAGAGGACAGTTGATATGCCTGAAGATGGGCCATTTCTGCTTTGCTGTTGAATTTCTGCTTCTCACAGCTTTCCACCCTACTGCAGTGTGTTGCCACATACATATATATACAAATCAACTTGAACCATTGATTACCTTGAAAATTTTTGTTTGCTTTTTTTATTTGCTCTTGTTTGATCGAAGATTGGCGTGAACAGCCCACCGTTTTGCTGGTATCTGGCTTGACCGAAGGCCTCTCCCCGTCTTTTGCAGCCATGGGCAGCCAAGAGCATCGCCAGGACCAGATAGTGTCCCAGGTGTTCCTCTGGGTGGCCTGCATTTTCCTGGTGTGGCTGATCATCGCGTGATTGGCTCCCACCGGCACAAATTGCGCCAACCGCGCACCGCTCCCAGCCGCAAGAGTCTCTGGGAACACTTGTGTACCACCTCCGCTGGACTGGTCTCTCTCCACGAGAGCAACGGCAGTTGGAAGCTCTCAACGAAGGCCTCCGCATGGGCTCGCGCCCTTCTTTGCTCGTTTTTGTACGTCAGCTGCACTCCGCCGGCCATGAACATGTGCAAGTGACGGGTGGTCCTACTGCCAGACAGAAGGGGGAGAGAGTGTAGGGGGGGGGGGGGGGGGGGTTTCTTGCCATCAAAGATGAGGTGTGCGTTGCTCCCCCCACTGCACACAGGAAATGTGCCCACTCAAGTGCAGAGTGGCAACTTGTGATGTGTGGCGTCGAGTTCATTTGCAGAGGCCTCTTTTATATATCTAACGGCAGCCAGTCCACTTTCTCAAGGTTGTGGAGTTGAGAGAAGCCCGACTGCAGGGGTGGAGTGTCTTCTTCTTGCAGAAAAGAAATGCAATCACTGAACGGAGGTGGCAGTGCGGGTGGGGTGTAACTTCTCGTCACTTTGTAGTCGTTTTTTTTTTTTCTGGGTTGGTCTTTTCTTTTTTTTCTTTCCCCCCCCCATAGTGCAAAGTGACGTCAGTTAAAAAGCAACAGCAGCTTTACTGATCAAGATGTGTATGATGTGTGCGTATGTTCCTTGTATGAATGATTCTCTCGTCTGGGCTTGGTACGGCAGTGTTAGCGAGCGTCCTTCATCTTTTCTAGACTCTTGGGACTTTGATGCACCGCTAGCTGCCATGACTGCTCAGCTGTAGGTTTTTTTTTTTTTTATTGTGTGTCGTTGTCTTGGAAAGATTTGTATTAAGTCCTGAGACACTTTCTGCTCCTGTTGCTGACATTCCTTCCTACCTGTGGCAGAAAGACAAAAAGGCTTCTGGGCCATTTTAAAACAGCCATGAAAAGACCACACATGAATTTTATGTACAGAGTGGCACATTAGGCATTTGCAGTGGGGTTGCTATTTTGTATTGATATATACTTGTGCACTTTTTTTTTTCGTGTGTGTGTCAACTGTGTGTAAATAAATAGCCTTGTGTAAAATACATGGTAAATGGAAACTTTTGCTGTGAAAAGTTGCAGTCTGTGGTGTCCTGGACTGTTAAGTCATTGGTTGTCTGGAAATAGAAATTATTAGATTTTAAGTGGTTGACCTTTGACATTTTTTTTCTTTCTTTGGGAAATAAAAGAAACAAAGAATAAGAGTGCGTTTTTATTATTATTGCCTTTTAGCATGCAGTTAAGGGGCAAGATGGATGCAGGTTCGTCTGTCTTTTAAGAATCGCTGTAGGGTACAAAAGCACTGTTATGGAATCACCATGCTCATGTATTTGGTAAAGGTTTTGTTTCGTATGGACCGAGTAGTAACAACAGAGCTCTTGTATCGGCAATTACTACACAGATTAAGGATGGCTGCTACTTGTGCAAGACAAGCTTAAATCGGTATCGATGGGAGAGGCCTTTGTTCTGAGGATGTGACTGCGCTGATGATGATGATGGCAAGTACCAGTAGCTATTGTGAACTGCCAACTTGGAAAACGGGGCTGTGTGAATTTTCATGCCTCAAAAGTGAAGCTTGCAGCAGCGTGGTTTCTGTTGGTGCATATGCTATGCTGTTCCTCTCCAAAATCAAAAGAGCGAACTGATTTACCGCCTTGCCAAAATTCAGATGCCCTACAAAGCAACACAAGAAACGGCCCTGGATGTCTCCATACTCGACCAGAATTGAGCTGCCAGTTTTATTTTGTCCAAGTGACTGCTTGCTGCAGGTTTTGCACTGTACATTTCTTGAGCAAAGAAGCAGGTGCAGCATGAAGCACAAATTCTGCTTTTTAGGCCTTTTTTACATGTAGTTCCAATGACAAATCTGCAAGCACTGCAGCTCTATTTGTCAGGCTGCTGGGTGCAACCTGATAAGTCGACCTTGCTAACTGAGGTGTGAATACGCAGCAGTAAACCAGTATGATTAAACTGTGAAGCTTACGGTATACAAATAGTCGATCACTGCACAATATACATGCATTCCTGGCAGTAAAGGCAACGCAAAATGAAGCCCTGCTAGCTCTAGAAAGCAACTTAGTTGCGAAATCTGTAGCTCTACTGCACAGAGTGGATTGCGTACGAGACAAACTTAGACTAAGAACGCAACCTTGCCAGAGGATTGGCTGGAAAGGTGCCCCATATAAAACACTATGTAAAATGTCGGGTGTGCCGAAACATTTCGTTGCTGGAAAAAATTAATGAAATCTTGTAACAAGAAAGTATAATGGCCAAAAAAGCAACGCAGCAACAGCGTGACTGGCTGAGTCGGTAGCAGCGATGTACCTTTGCTCTGAGCCAGGGAACTGCATCTGTAGTTTTCATTTTCTCACTGTATTGGCTCCCAGCCACGCTGTTTTTTTTATTATCCTCCCGGAGTGCTCTGCTAACCCCGTGGTAAGCCCTAAACTCTCATGAAAGTTTCAGCCTCAACTCTTGAAAATTGGTTTTTGAAGAAAGGAAAAGCAAAGTAAATTATCGGTGTATATCTCAAGGATAAGGGAGGCGGAGAAAAGGGGTGCGTAGTGGAGGGCTCCAGATTAATTTCGAGCACCTGGTGAAAATTGCGAACTGCTGCTAACCAGTTGGAATTAAGACAGTTTGACCAATTGGAATATTTTCTTTAAAAGTGCAATGACGTCACACGATTATGGATTGCTGTGGTCGGTTGTGTTCTCTAGAGAAAAAAAATTGCCGATGATTACATTACTTCCTAATACGAAATTTGAGTGCAGCTCATCAGCTGTTTCTGCTTTTTGATAGACTGAGGCAAAGAATTAGAGCAAGACGTCTATGTACAATTACAGACAAGTTATTTTTCACACCCACTCCTTCAAGAAACACTCCACCAACAGTTCTCGATTGTCATGACGGAAGCTTTGCGGTCAGAGAAATAGATGGATATATGCTCGACTTGCTGCACCAATGCCTGGTTCTCAAAGACGAGATCTGTGCAAGTATTTCGCGAGGTTGTCACAGCCGTGGGAGGCGTTACGAGCGAGACGAACGGGATGTTCTGATGCCGCTGACGCTGTTAGCGAGTCAGGTGAACGTGGCTCTGCGTTTCGGCTCGGGATGCACGCACCGTGATCCGCTAATGCCGAGCCGGCGCTTTGGCAACCGGAGAACACCGCGCGGTCACCGCCACGGAGGAAGAGGGCGGGTGAGGGGGCTACACGCAGCGGCGAACGGCGGCGGCTATCCATTTCGGCTTGGGGGAGAGATGGCGCCAGGAGCGCGCGCAGCTAGAGCAGCGCATTGACCCGGCTGCGGAGCTGGTTACGAGGGACAA
The DNA here is from genome assembly GCF_055824585.1 of Amblyomma mixtum. NCBI lineage: Eukaryota > Metazoa > Arthropoda > Arachnida > Ixodida > Ixodidae > Amblyomma > Amblyomma mixtum. The sequence continues at coordinate 255,038,023 of NC_143013.1, forward strand.
CGGCGATGCCGCGAAGCGCAGGAACGGGCGCCAAAGAGCTGCGCTCTAAAAGGAGGAAGGCGCGCCAGGGGCGTCTATGATGAGAAAGCCGTCTGTGTGCTTACGGCCCATGCGCGGCGCTCGCATGTCTGTGCGTGCTAGCCTTGGAGGCTTGCCTCCATGGTGCTGCGCATATGGAACGTAGGACCGGAGAGGGAGGGCCGCGCATTCTCTGCCTCCTCCTCCGATTGGCTCTGCGTGGCAGCTGCACAGCTGCAACCATGATTGCAACTGTTTTGATTTTCAGGCTTTCAACAGTTGTTCTGCGGATCTGCCAAGGACTACCGCGGTTGCTCATTCTCGTTCGGCAGTTCAGTTCTGGCCGTGGCGGCCGTTATATTCGATAGAGGTGTAAGACGCCCGCGTACGGCGTCAGTGCACGTGAAATAACACGAGACGTACGGTTGAAATTAATCTGGAGCCCTCCACAGTATGTACGGCTCCCTCCTTCAAGGCATGGTCAAATCCGCCAAGAAGCGATGTTACTGAATGCGCCTTTCCTTATTTCCTAAAAAATTCCGCGGTGCGATCGAACGGCTGCTCCAGTTGCGCGTCGTGCACTCAGGCGTGAGCTCTACGGTCGCGAATGGTAAATTGGTTTTTGTAGTGAGAGCTACACTACGCTACCCAGTCGAGCATTTCGCCGTCAGCCTGGGAGGCCGAGTGCGCATGCGCGAAACCAGAGAGGCGCAGCAGGTGCGTGGCGCATGACGTCACAGTTCGCCGCCGCCGCGCGAGGAGCCGCGCCCGCGCTGCGCGTGAATGAGCGGCGGAGCAGAAAACGTCTTGCCAAGCGGAGACGTCAAGGTAGCTCTCGCTACGTATATCCTGGCATAGCTGAGCTAAGCCACTACCAATTTTTTTAGGAAAGGAAATGGCGCAGCTTTCTCCGAAATAACTTCGACCACATGGGTATCTTTAACGTGCACTGACACCGCACAGCACACGTGTGCCTTATGCGTTCCGCCTCCATCGAAACGTGGCCGCCGAGGTCGGGTTCGAACCCGGGTACTCCGGCTCGGTAGACGAGCGCCTGAACCACTGAGCTTGCACCGAAGCTGCGTAGGGACAGGGCACACGATACGGAGGCGAAACACAGAAAGGATAGGGCAATAAAGGTGGCAACAGCGTTGCAGTGTGAAGGAGTTTCACTGAAGCTTTCAGGAAAACGAAAAAAAAAAGTTTTGTTCGTCCAACCAGAATAAAGGGTAATCTTCCATGAGTAGGCCGAGTACTTTATAGTTTTAACCGCAAAAACGCTGATAAACATCTGCCTGTAAAAAGGTATGGCATCGGTTAAAACCAAAAATCCACCGGTTTCTGGCCGTGTTGAGGCTGGCCAACAGCCGTTTTTCCTCGAAAATCAATCCTCCTCTTTTGCCTTTCAAACAACAGAAGCACTGGGGAGACACTCAGAACTGTGCCATCAATGTTTCAAACCCTTGTCAACTAGAATACTGCTGCAGTGCTTCGTTTCCTCTTTTGAAAAGCGCAGTGGGAACAACCAAGCACCTAAGCACAAGTAGCACACTTGATTCAAGTACCAAGTTCACCGGTCGATGCGGGGCACCACTTTTCTTAAATCTACAGCGAAGAAGCTTGGTTTGGTTTGATTTATGGGGGTTTAACGTCCCAAAGCGACTCAGGCTATGAGGGACGCCATAGTGAAGGGCTCTCGAAATTCCGATCACCTGGGGTTCTTTAACGTGCACTGACATCGCACAGTACACAGGCCTCTAGAATTTTGCCTCCATAAAAGTTCGACCGCCGCGGCCGTACAGTAAAGAAGCCTTGAATTTGGCTGAGCTCATGGGCAAAAGCAGTAACTGTCGCGGTGGAGAGTACTAAATCATGACTCCGACGAAAAGCTGAAAAACACCCATCTCCACAGTAAGCCCCTCATGACTATTTTCCATCAGCCTGTCATCGATGCTGTGAAGCATTAATGGCAAATTTCGGCATTTCTGAAGAGCACTGACACCGTCAGAAAAAGGAGCCGAAAACTCAAAGCGCTGGTCTAAGCTATAATATTTGCAGAAACTTCCGAGAATGGACTTTCTATACGAGGCATCTATCTCACATCTATCTTGTTACTCGAAGTTATGGAGACCCTTCAGTTGGAGCAAGAACCTCCTACAAGAGATGTGAAGCTTATCGCCCTGCCAAAGAAGCGGAATCAGGAACTGCAAAAGGCCGCTGAATCGTGGACAGTGAAATGAGTATGGTATACGAGGACCTAGGGTTATAGGTCGCAGCATCTCTAGGTCATTCTACAAGATCTTCAGACACATTGCTTAAGAACATCTAGCGAAACAACCACTATGACTTGGAGTTCACAGATGACCTCTAGATACATGTTCAAATTGTTGACTATTGTGGAAGACCGAGCTGCAAGAAGATTTTGTTCACTACTGTAAGACTTTCTGACCCTTAGTGAAGGACGAACGATGCCTGCGCGAAGCTGTAGCTGGAGGCCGAAACTTGCCACTGCTGTGGTCGTCGCTGCATTGTTTTTGAAACTGTATACGCGCGGCTAGCTTCTTTTCTCCAGACCTCCTTTTAACACCAGTCCTAATGTTGAACAAGCATTTTCGAAGTTGGTGCTGTCAACAAAAGCATGCCAACAAAAGAGAGTCAAAGAGGTGAGCAGGCCTCCTACTGCAACAAGCTGTGCATAGTGCGTGTACGAATGAGGTAAAAAAAATTAAGCTCTTTGCATGCATTCTCGCTTTTCTTAACAATTTTTTTTCTTCACCGATAATCACAGCTTTTAGAGTTTGCACCATGCAACTAGCCAAAAAACACCGACTTCCCGAAACGAAATAAACGCTGAAAAACATCCACTGATTTTGCTCAAACACCAGAAAGTTCTCGGCTTACCCAAGAGTCGATGTTATTTGAGAGGCAACGATTTCCGCAAATCAGTAAAAAAAAAAAAAGCTGCTAACCTATAATATTGTTACAGCATAAAAGACGAGGATGAAACTAGTAAACAGACACAGCGCTGCCTACGTACTGCATATCTGTGTACTTGGCTCATACTAGTCTTTTGCATTGTAACGATGATGACACATCAACATGCCCAACTCCAGCAGCACAGCTAATCGGCCCAATACTGGCAATGTATTGGCAAGGCCGATCCCACAAAGGTCAGCAATGAAGCCATTCATTTACAATACTGGCCCAATTACCTGGGCTGCTTGGCAAGCTTCCACCCCATCGGCTAACACACAATTCCGCAAAAAATGCCCCAAAAAATGCCACCAGTCCTTCTGTGAGCTTGCGAGAGGGTGAACTCAGGCTTCATTAGTGCTGCTCCGCAGATTTTTCTCGAATATTTTTATTACAATACTGCTGTGAGAAGTCTCAGTTCTAGACAATTCTTGACCAAGGAACAGTGAGTGGTTCATAAGAGGACAGTCAGATGTGAAATCTATAAAAGTCAATTCTGTGGGAAACCAGCCAAACATCCATACTGTTTGTCACATCCAAAATTCGATGTAACAGTTTCTTAAATTTCAGAAAATATTTTGAGCAAGTGTACCAGTAATAGGAAGCAACTGCTTTGCCACTGCAGAACGTAGTGATGTACAACAGATAGTGGAGTGTTCCACATTATAGCCATGATCCCTATAAAGCTCCTATAGATATGCTTGGAACAAATAAAAGCTCTCAAGTCATTATTCTTGGCCCACTTTTCAAGGGAAGATCTATTCTTTGATATCTTCTTTCATGGAAAAAAAATTCAAGTGCAAGAAAGATTATTCCAAATCTTTTATTTATGTACATCACCAACACCAGTCAGAGCTCCAGTACAACCAAAAACCAGATGCATGACATCCATCACAGCCGATTTTGAAACTTTCCGGCAGTAACTTCATTTAGGCGACCCGATCAGTGACTGCAAAGAAGCTCAAGAGCTGGCATACGGTGGCCAACGTATAAAAGATCGGAGATGCAAACATTCTGCAACGTAACAAATAATCTCAACGAGCAGGAACACAAACAGCTTGCAATACAGCCTTACAGTATGATTCACAGTCATCCACTTACATAAAACATACTAGACAAGTCTTGTCGATGCGTCTGCCAGGAACCAAAATTATCTTAGCTCCTGTGCACCTGACCGCCCACCAAATTAAGGAACAGCTTCAACTAGATCTGACAACAGATTAAGATGCACAGCGTATAGCGCAGTTTGTGTCAAATTGTCACACAATGATTGTCTCCACTGCGTCAATAACTGAAGATTCGGCAAATTGAAAAATGTTGCACTTTCTAGCAAGGCTAGAAAAGAACAATCCTATTACGCTGAATTAAAGAATGACAAACGGAAACATGAGCACTGGCTTCAACTAAGCTGGCTCTCCACTTCGAATCAGGCTGCATTTTATTCTTTTTTCGTTTTCGCAGCAGTTCCTGCGAGCGCAGCTGCTGCGTACAACCTCGCTTCCTGTCTCGACAGCATGACTGACAACTGCGTCTCATACTGAACAGCTGCATAGCAGGCAGAAATGTGGAATGTGCATGTTGAGCTCTGCACTCCAGTTGAGCCTAAAGTTCTCCCTTGATTCCGAGCTCATCCTCGGACTCATCCTGTTCTGGCTCCGGTTCCTTCTTGGTGAAACCACGGTCGAGCATCATCTGGTTGCACTTCGCACGGGTCATTTTCTCCATGTTCAGGCGCTGGAAATGAAAATATTTCGTAGTCAAGCCTGCCTAAAGTTCACAGCAGTAGCAACGCTTAAACGATTAACACCTCGCATCAAAGCAGACCAAGTTCAGCTTTCCAGCTATGTGGCAAACATTTTCTGTGCCTATATGGACTGCATGTTCTTAGTACTTCGTAAAAGATGTCACTAAACTGACTGCCGAACTAGCAGCAATCTGTGGTAAGGGTCAATTAAATACACGGATATTATTTGAACTGATGCAGACATTTACAGAGATCATTATGTACACACTCATGTGGTAAAGTAGACTTCAATCAACCAAATTGTGCTATTTACCACCTGCTTCTGCTACACCATGCTGGAAGGCATAAAATTGCTCAGAATGGGCACTTACTTTAGGTAATAATTGAAAGTTACAACTGAAAACACTTAAAATCAATGCTTCTAAAAATTTAAAAGAATTGCTTCAGTTAAGTCCCTTTTTGTTGGCGCGCTCACCTTTTGAGAACAAGCTGACTCAAAACCATATAAAAGCATTAATTTGAAACTGAAAATTTCTATTGCTCACTCTTGGGGCTAGAGAACTTCCACGTGCAATTTGTCTTTCAAGAAGCAGCCCCCTTCCCTCTCCCAAAAGAAAGAAAACAATAAAAACAACGGCTTTGAAACTGTTTGCGTAAATTCAATGCAACTTGAATACTCAGAGGGCCGACGTAACTATACGACACTCCATGGAGTGGTATGAGCAAGGAAGAGTACACATATCGAAATTATTTTTGGCTCGATTTTGGGGTATCCGTTCAAAACAAAAGCAAAACGTAAGATACCTACCTCGACTTCTTCGCCGTTCGCATTTAAGAAAAGAATCTCGGGCGGGTGTCCGGGGACCCTTTTAAACTCCGCGTTGTGACTGGTGGTGGGCGTCAAGGATCCTTTTAATCAATTTAAGATCGGCAAAAAACAACTGGCAAAAGGAAGAGGTGTATGAACACGCAATTCTTTTGCGAGCTAAATCAGAACGCACAAAAAAAGGATACTACTGAGGAATGTCTTCGTAGACAAACGCTCTCACTTCGGGATAGGCATTCAGTCGTCATCCACCGCAGCTCTGAAACGGAAGAGGGTTCCACGTAGACATTTTTTACGGCAACCGCTGCCGTGCCAGTTGCGTTCGCAACACACGAGTGCACAAAAAACCGCCACAGTTCCGAAAATGAAACAGGTCCGTACCTCTACGCGAGCGTGGGTGATGACAGTGTCCTCGGGTTTCTCATGTACTTCTTCCCCTAAAACCAAGCTGGCGCATAAAAGCACGGCTACAAGGCCGCGCACCATCGTGAACTGCGTTGCGCTGAAGCTACAGAGGAGTCCACGCCCGCGTCCGCTTGGATGCAGCGTGTGTGATGCCGGGGAGATTGCCGGTTACGCTCAATGGATCGGCCTCGGCTCAACTCGGCTATGGGGCGAGAGCCGGATTGGCTGCAGATCAGCGCCAGCTGGAGCCAGCTGTGACGCGAACGCCAATCACTGCTCGCCAACACGGCAAAACTGTGCAGCAAAAAAAGAAATCGCCAGTCGCGCGCAAAACAACCGGCAACCTTTCACCTTAATCCCTGTGAATAAAGCACAAGTGGCAAGAGAGGGTGGCTGCAAAAAAAGAAAGAAAATGAACATACGGTGGATGCACTGAACCCTGGCCAATCCCCCGTCGTGGGTATGTGCCATGCCACCAAGGCAACAACAAAAACAATCAAAGAGGAATAAGTCTCTCGTGTCTAGCAGACTAAGTTGGAGACAGACATATCCATGCTTATTTGTTCTAAACAAGATACACCCCACTACATACAGGCCCGCATGCCCATGGTCCGGAGAGACAGCCGCATGGGGATGCCAACACAACCCTGCAGTCCCAGTCAGACTCAATGCCACGCCAGAGCAGTGGGAGGTAGCGCTGTCTTGCTGGGAACCCGGCGATCAGCTTTCACTGGTCGAACGGGCCCAATTGCCGCAGGAGTCCTGAACTAGGGACTCCACCCACGAAAACTCCCAAGACGCTACGAGCAATGCATAAACGTTTTGTCTCTAGCTCTCTGTCTCTATCGTGTCTAGCAGCAGGCTATCGCACCAATTTCAACCATTTTCGAACACTATGAGGTGAAATACAGCAGCCTTTATGACACTGCTTATAAACAACAAACCACATAAATCAGGTTCAATAAGGTCCTGAACTATGGGCTAGTTTTTGAATGTTTATGCTGTTTCTTAATTTTTTACCAGGTCTATCTATGCAGAATTAATGGCATCCCCGTTGTCAGCTAAGCCCGGCAAAAGAGGAAGGCACCTTTCTCAAATCTTCCTGCTCAAAAAAAAAAAAAGGCCTTGCTTTGTATGGCCTTTGCTTTTTCTATGTGATGCTAAATGGGGCTGCACTCAGGGTTTCTGACCGAAATCCACGCAATGTTGCAGAGCTGATCTAGCAGTATATTGGGTCTGGACATCTCTGAAATGTTTAGCATTCCCAGAAAGACAGTGCGAATCAACATATGGTTTTACCTATAGTGTAGCAGATTTTACAATGCAAAAGTCAATGAGAGACAGGGCTTGAATATCGATTTATCTTGAGTATAGGTAAAGTTTATGTGTGTATATGAAGCAGTACACTCACATAACATTTTTGATTTTAATCTCTTCAAACAAGACCAAATAAGAAAATGCTTTCTAGCTGTGGAACATAATTCTTCATTCACCAATCACTACATGCAAGAAATATAACCTCCTGTAATAAAGTGGCAACAACGACACATGATGGCTATTGCTTCCACACTTTTCTTGACAGTAAAAGTGACCCAAGAGTCTATACAGCACTGAACAACAGTGCAGACATGCAAACAAGTTGAGTTTTGTGTAAAGAGAATGGCTTTTATTTGCAACATGTACAGTACATCAACCTGCACAACCACCACCATTCTTGATAGGCATGAATGGAAATACCAAACAGAAACTGAAGACCATTGAATAAGACGCAATAAAGTGAATGTAAATAACGACAGCGCTCTCAGTCATTTTTGTGAACACTCAATATATGTGTATAAGACTAGACGAAAAGGTAACTCCTCACAAACTAAATGCGACAACTAAAACAGTAAATCTTTGACAATTTAGTAGAATGCTCAATAAGCAATCTCTACAGACTACACATTAACAGCTGCAATTGAATTCCAGTGAAACTAATTTTTCGCATCAGGCAGCTGATTTACAGGTTTGGGGCCAATCTTGAGAACGTGTTTTGACAAACAAATACACACTTTTGTCTCGAAAAACAAAGAGGGTAACAGTCCAGCCACTACGCTCAGATTCTGAAAGATTGTGGCTTCACAAGACTTGCACTGTGCACTAAAGATTAAACAGCTGTTAAAAAAATTTCCAGAAATATGTCAATAAATAATTAAAAGGGGTTAGGGACTCACAATTTTAGATAAGTCAGCCCTTGGTAAGTGAGGTATCACAGGTAACAGTCCTTTGCTTTGAAATTTTACAGCAGAACAGAATTATCTCTTCATCCTTAGGAAAAAATTTCATGCAAAGTCCTGTTTTCAAAAGATTGCGAGGACTGAATTTTGCTCCCAGACCACCTGCAAAAAAGGCCCACAACAAGGAGCAGTTATAACGAGACCAAAACCATAGTTGTAACCGAAAGCTGACTGTGTAAATATTTCATGACGTATCACACAAGACAAAAAATTCATCAACAGTAGTTTCTTGCAACCCTTTCGGGCCTTTCATCTTAAGCAAGAAAAACTTGACGCACAACTCCGAAACTGAATTTTTCAGCACTTTAAACCCACTTATAAACCACAACTGAAGTGTGAATGATGATCACAAACAACATCCACCTTCTAAAAAAAAAATACTGAAGATCACTTGCAATTTTTTCGAAATAACTTTGAAACAATACGTGTTGGGTACCGTGTTATGAGCAACAAAACACAAAAGTCCCGAAACACACTCTCTGTAAACACAAGTCATAATCCTTGCCAGCCCTTGCTTACGCTGGGTCTGTACCATCAGAACTGTACATGAACTTGGTACATGCAACGCTCCTAAACTTGAACTAAGATTCCACCTGGCCATGAAATACCAACAGTGAATTCAGAGTCGTGCACGCGCTTCACAACCATATATAGCAAAGATGCTACAAGGGATTCTAGCAAAACAAATACTAAAACGTTCTAAGTTTTGATCTTTTCTCCTCTACAGGAGAATGACACATTATACAGGTACTACAGGCTCCGCTAATGGAATGTCACTAACAGCTAAATGTCAGAAAAACAACGTCTGCCACAATCTATACTGTGTCTCACAATTTACTGCCACTGGAGTGAAAGGTAGCGCACACGGCATGAAATAAGAGTGGTATGTTGTGGTATGTTGCGGTTTAACGTTCTCAAGCTGCACGTGGGTTATGAGAGGCATCCTAATCGAGGGTCCTGCATTAATTTTGGCCACTGAGAGTTCTTGAACACATGCTGGCATCACACAGCATACAATGTGCCTTTGCATTTCATCTCTATTAAAATGGCCGTTATGGCTGAGATTCAAACCCACAAAACTGACTCACAAACTGAGCTAGAAAAGTTCTTGGCACGTGAGAGCAGTTCACACTACTACCGTCCAAAAGTGCACCGATGTAATTCACTAACAGTGTTTCGAATTCATCCTTGATAAGCAAGAGTTGAAGCGGGCACTTTAGCGGCAATGATTTGCGAGACATGGTATAGTGCGAAATACAATGAATAACCAGCAGACTTTCAAAGCTCAGTCAGCTACCATTGTTGCCTTACATCGAGGGGCCTTACACAGCCGTGCCACCGACAGCAGCTGATGAAAAAAGGCTGCCAACAACCTTAGGGCACCCACGAAGGATGTGCAACACTGAGAGTAACAAAAAGAAGGATCAAGTTCGGTCGTTGAAAGAGTGGCCGCCTTTGGCACTCACTGTCCACTTCTGTGTTCTTATGCGGTTGCATAAAATCGGTGAAAGACTCATGGCAGACAAACGTGCCATCTGCTAGCTGCCATCACAAAAGAGCACAGATAGGAGACTTTTCAACTCTTCAAACATTTGCCAGTGACACGCGAGCTAACACCGGGAGGGAGAACTTGATAGTCTATGCATTTCAACGCGCCAGTTGGCATAGTTGCTGCAATCAATACTAGTCACACGGGTGAAGGCAGTCAAACTTTTTAACAACAGGGTATTGCTGAAAGTGCTGAAACGGGTATTTACACTACACGCACCTATTCCAAGGTACCTAGGCAAATGGGGAGCAAATACAGTAAAATATGGTGATAAACATGCGATTAAAAGAGCGAAAGAAAGGAAACTCACTGGTTTGATTAAGAGCTTATCTGTGGCAATAAAAGTTGATGTTCTGGTTTAGAGTTCATTTGATTACAAGGTGATGTTTTGATTTACAGTTCAAAGGGTTCAAATACAAATAGGGAGGTAAATAACTATGTAAGAACAAAAGAATAACAACTATAAAGGATGTCATGCACTGAATATCTGCTGAATTGACAGAGCTAGGGACATTTGTATTATGGGTACCAAACAGCTGCCAAGTGAATTCCTGTACACCCATCCACAGTCCAAATAAAAGATAGTGTAGCATCTTGATCAAATTGATGCCCAAAGTTGTCAAAAGGAACAGCTAAAAAACACTGATGACAGGTTGAACAATAAAATGAATGTTCTCAAACTCAAGACACAAAATTATTTTTGATAACTGGTACACACGCTTTCCCAAATGAAAGCATTTCTTGGTAATTAAGTGGTACCAGTACCAGCATGAACACATGATAGCCACAGCTGTGACAATTTGATACCAATAGAACACAAAACCTTAAGATAGACTAAAATCAAATTCAGCGCACAATAATGAAAAAAAAAAAAAAGTTAATTTTAACTGATGGTAGTTATCCTCCATGACAAAAAAACTTGTTGAGTTTGAGATAGTTACAGAAAAGAAGACAACGCGGTATCTCAAGCTGTAAAGCTAAGAGCGCACTCAACAACACGTGTACTTTGAGATCCTAGACCTTCTCATGGTGAAGCAGTTTGCCATTCTTTATCACAACAGCATAGAAAAAGCAACAACAATCAATTTAAAGGAAAATGCTTGTCAAGCCACTGCTGGTGTGATGTGCATCACCCTTCTCTCTTTTTACGCAATAGTAATTACGCATGATCACCTAACAGGCCCAGTAGTTACTGTCCTGTCATCAACTATGCATGCAAGAAGCAGGTTACGAGTCGCTTCTGCACAATGAATGGCAGGCGTCTTAATATATAAAATGAGGAATCAGTGTCCCCAACAGAATTGCGGACAAGGGATAGTCCTCTTCTTGTATATCCTACAGCAATTGTAAATAGAAAGAGTGCAATGATAAGGTAAGATGACAAACTATACATAAATAGGAATACTCTCACGGGCAGCCCAATACTCTCCTAATGCAAGAAGAAAAAAAAAGAGATTCACAACAATTCTCAGAGTCTAGTATTGCACTTCTTGCAGCGGCAACACATACAAAGTTTGCGGGACACAAGAGTTCTGAAGTCCTAGGCTAGGTACCTCAGCTTGCAGTTTCCAAATCATAGAGCATGCATGAAAAAATTAACTTTGTGCATTTCTGCATCCAATAACATCTTTTTACAAGTGAAAAAGAAAGAAAATTCCAGACGGTACAAAGAAAATCGTGAAGGCAAACTTCTCACCAAGTCAACGGCCTTCAGATAACACAATTATGATAGAGAGCTTTGAAAAACGCAGGGTATACACAGCCTCGTAAAGCTTGAGCAATCAACAGAGACGAGACAAAACCAGAAACGCTGTGCAGACACTCCTGGTACAGCGCAAAAGACAATGAAAGCACGCATCACAGCCTGGTTTTGGCTTTCAGACTCCACAACCACAGACTCAAAGAAAGCACAAGGCTTTCCTTTTTTTCTCTACACCCTTTGGCAAGTTCTCCAACTGTCACCAACACTATTATATCCTCAAATCCCCATAGCTTCAGCTAAGGATGAACGTTAGGGAAAAAAGCGCTCTCAGAAAGGCACCTGTTATTTTAACTCTTATCATCAAAGCTGTGAACATCACTTGTTACCACGAAATCTCACATGACCATGGCGAAAGCGACAACAATTTTGAGAGTTCTGTCAGAACAACTTGTTTTCTGGCATGCTTTCACACCACATAGCATTGTGATGTCTCTGTGAGGTTTCCTAAAGCAAAGCAAAACATGCACCGTAAGAATGGGGAGCAGAGGGATGAAAACAGTGCAACTACTAATACAAGCAGCAGACCATTCGCTAAGTTCTATGTCACAGTTTGTTTCTTCCAGTGTTTTGCTGCTCAGTTTTTGCCTAAGTATACCAGCCCTTGAAAAAAATTTCACTATGTATAAGCTGTCCAGTCGCTTTCAAATTCTGAAGATATTCTGCCCAATCCGGGTACTGCCCTACCTATAATTTATAAGACTTCAAATACACACGCAGAACTTCATGGTGGCTGTGCAAGAAGGTTAAAACTAATGTGTAAAAAAATGGGAAAGTTAAACACTATTTGGTTGTATGCAGAGGACTTCCATTCAGCTTGTCTGTGACCAATACACTTTTAATCTGGGTGCCTCATGAGGTGTTCGTAGCTTGGTAACTAAACAAACCATGCTGAACTGTTTAAAAATGACAGGACGGTTAAGAAGCATGGACATGGCACGGTTATTTTCGGTGGGCTCTTTAAAGCAGCTAATGCCAGCAACGAAAGCCATAAAAAAAGAAAGCTTACATGCTGATGATAGAAGCACGACAGGTGAGTGAAGATGTGTCATAAGCAAGCTTTCAGATTTCACAGAACAGCAGCATGGCTATGTCAAGCAAGGCAAGAAAGACAAGGTGCACTTGAAAAGATTATGCTGAGTGACATGATTACCATACGAATAATGTGTTTGAAAGGTGTTGCTGACGGTGCAATATCATGTTTTGTATCATGCGGACGGTCACAGAACCTCACATTCCATTCAAAAATACAGTGCTGTCAAACATGTGGGGAGCACGTTACATCTTGCCTCTAGTAAAATTTATGTATGTGATGCACAAACTTGATTAAACTTTATTTTGAAGGACTGAAACAAATTGTAATTTCATTGGCCGAAATTACCGACTATAAGGTAACAGTTGAGATTTCTTTTGGCCAACCTATACCAAACTGCAGTTTTCAGGATGGCACAGTGGTGGACCAATCCATGCCTTAATCAATCACCCCATTCTACAGCCCATGCAAATGGCTTTCGCTATCACACTGCATCACCAGTGCAGAGTTAAACTGAACAGGGACAAATTATCAGTAAACACGGCTTTGCGGTATGTCAGGGAAATCTGCAAGCACACGGCGCAATGACAGAACAACAATATGAGAGTGCTTTCCAAATGCTGCCTAAACTGAGCTAAGATGCCAGCAAAGAAGCACAGCCGTGTGCAGAGGCAACTGAGAAAGAGGCGAAACATCAAGAAAGGGATTCAAACTAAGGTTATTATATGCCGTTGGTGTACAAATCACAATACTAGCGTGCAAGAAGTGCAGATCAATTCTTCCTGCCTTCGGTTAGCATCAGCAGAAGCAACGGAGGATGTAGCTCACTAGATTTAACGTAGAGAAAGACGAAACGAAGAGTGGGGTGATTAATCTTGCGGTGATTCTTGCCGAGAATGCGTTTTTGTTGGCCGCATTTTCAGATTAACTCTCCCTTTCCTAACAACAACTTTGACAAACGCTCTGAACCACCAAATTAACAGCGTAGAAAGAAGGCCAGCACGAAGAGGCAAATGCCTTCAAACTCAGCTCCGATACTAAGTATGACTTTCAGAATGGAGTGCACTCTTGCTGCAAAAGTTTCATGGTTCTCGTGTGTTGATGGTGCAATGTATACCAAGATAGGAAGAAGCATTGGCGGGAGGGGACATGGGGAGATAAAAGACGGAGCACAGTGGGCGACCAGAATGGGGTGGAGAGGGTGGGAGGGCTGCCAATGCAGCTGCTGCTGCTCAGCGGTCGCCACTGTGCCTGGTGAGGACGGCGCTGCTCAGCACATTGGTGGCTGACCGGAGCGCATGCACCACGTAGGAGAGGCACTCGCGCACCCGGTTCCAGCTGGGCGAGTGGTTGTCCTGCCGCGCGCTCGCAATGGCTGCCGTCAGGTGTGGGAACAGCACGCTCTGGTAGCCGCTGTCGACGTCCGGCCCGTAGATCACGTGCCTGCATCACGTTGCCACCAGATAGAGCAAAAGTGGCATGATGCAACGTGTTCGACACACAGCTTTCACGGGATTTTGTGAGCGCAGGAGGCACTCGCAGGTATACTACAGCATGAACATCTAATACTCTTTAACGCTTCAGAAACCCTACAGGCAAGTACTGTAGGGTCTTATGATGCTCAAGAGAGTAAGAAGGGCCATTCTTTTGAATGCATACCGCCTTTATAGTAAATGATGTGCAAAAAAAAAAAAAGCACCAATGCTTTCTTGTCAACTGTAAAGTCACACACACAGTGGTCGAGAAACGTATTGTGCACAAGCTGGTAATATATCCAGTGGTGCTGATACGCCAAAATGAGAAAGTTGAAGCTAAAGCGCTGAAGTCAAACGGACTCTGGCTGAGCTCAACGGCTGCATGATAAAAGCACCACAAGCAACTGCTGTGTTACCATCGAGAGCTCTCACCTGAAGTGCGGGTGGTGCGGATAGGCTGCTGGGAGCAGAAATGCCCTCTCCAGCTGCATCAGGCGGTCGTTATACTCCTGAAGTGCCAGGAGCAAGCTGTGCAGAGGCAAACACGAAAGTCAGCGAAGTGAATCGCTGTACAGAAAGGTGCATAACTATATCCACAGAAAAAGTATCAGAAGCAGTAACAAGTAGGGCCAGTATTAACTACCATCTGTGTATATTCGTGGTAGACAACGCCCATGTGAGGACTGGCCCATGTGCAAAGACCACCACAGCAAGCACACAAAAGAAGCGCCAAAAATCCAGAGCTATAAAAGGTTTCCCTTAGATGTTGCTGGCTTTGTAAGTGGCACGATTTGCTGTTCATTGCTCGTGCTTTCTTGCCTGCATCGAATCCCTGCCCACCAAGCCTCTGCGAATGACAAACGGTCCTCGTATGTGCTTGTCTTTTCATAAATACCTTGGAGTTAGCAACAGTGCTGAGTTTCTTATTCATATGCGATGGAACTACCCTTAAATGCTTCATTACTGATGCCTAATCCATTAGCTAGCAGTTGAAGGGAAACTATTAAAAGCATTACTTGTTACACGTAATTCACATGCACCAACCAGTTATTTCAATGCCGCATGTACACTTCCAAAATGCACAGTGAATATAGGTGCGGGCCTTCTCAGCCCAAGGGCCACAGAAGGTGGTCACATGCTCCATGTGAATTATAACTAATGTGGTCTTAGATTTAGGCTTGTTCACAGCAACATACTACAGTCTAGCACGTTTAAAACGAAGCCACTTATAGCGAAATAGCGGTTATAACGAAGGGATTTCAATTTCCCATTCCCATTTTTGCATTTGCAATACATTTTGGGTCCAGTTTTAACGAAGTAAATAAGAGCGCGTCAGCGGATATAACGAAGAGATTTAATACCAACCGAAAAATAATCTCCCAATCAACACATTTTTGCGTCCTTGAGGCGATTTTTTCCGCGAAAATAAGAGCAAAATTCGGCTGACGGCGTCCTTTCGTGGCATGTTGCGCCGTCCTTGAACGGCGTCACGGCCGTCACGGGAACGAAGCTACCGCGATTGACGTCGCTGCAACCGCTGATGCTGCCGCCGCGACGGCCTGCTTGGAGCAGCTTTGGGATTCCGCTAGCGACTTGAACCTTGTGCCTGCGGGTCTAAGCCACATGGACTTCGTTTTCGCCGACGAAGACCTTGTTGCCACCGAGGACTTGACGACTGAAGAAGTTGCCGGGAGTGTCATGGGAGAGACCTTGGCGGAGAGCGCCTCCGACAGCGAATGCGACGATGCTAGTTGTGCCCCTAAGCCGGTCACCTCCGCAGCGGCCATCGCAGCTGTTGACACGCTACGGATGTACCTCGGGAGTCCGGAGTTCGACCAGATCTTTGGTTCGCAGTTGGATGGTATGGAAGCCGCAATCCTGAAGTCCGCACTCGCGAAACGTGTTCAGGGGACGCTGGACGACTTCTTTCAGCGGCAATAAATCGGTATGCCGATGTTTGCATTTTTTTTTGTAGTCCGCATATTACGAAATGGCGGATATAGCGAAGTGATTTCCGATTCTTGCCGACTTCGTTATAACCGGGCTAGACTGTATAAGCAAGTGGGCCTATAGTGATATTCAGAGCGGATCATAGCTTGCCCTACAGCTCATATTCTTTCTCCAACACACCTTAAAAATTCAGCTACTCTGCTTAAGGCATTCTTGGTAACCAAAGACTGAAAACATTTAAGTATATATTCTACAGAAAAACCCAAACAGCTCTTACTTGTTCTTGTTCATCTCTTCATAGTTGTCATGAAAATTCAGTGCTGCCTGCTCAAACCGAACCAGTGCCTTGGACAGTGGCTCTGTAAAGAACACAAGAAAAGATAAATACTCTCCAACTTACAATACAAAGTGTACGATGTAGCCTATCGAAGGTCTCTATATCAGTCTAAGCCATGGGTACAACTGCTTCAAACATGATAAAATCAGCTAGGCATGGCCAAAGTCTAGAATTTTAAGCGAACTATAGAAGAAGATGAAAAAAAAAAAAAATGCGAGGGAAAACTTTAAGAGTGGAGCCAAGTCCAAGAAAAAGCTCTACATGCAACAAAAAGCTCAGTACAAAACAGGATAACACACTAAATACAGTAGACTCTCTTTAAGATGAGCTTGCATAAAAATTTGTCTCATAGCAGGGCCCCAACAAAAGATATGCAAGCAGCTAAGCATGTCCTAATATGTGTTATATGAAAAAAATGAATAAAGTGGCTTTGCATAGGGAGGATACCTAATTGAAAATGGAACATATATGCCACTATGCATAAAGTGTACTGAGGAATGAGGGCATGAAAAAAGCTCACATCATCCTACTCATCTACAAACTTGGTCACTTTTCTTTTTCCTTTCACTTTTTCGCTGCCTCTCCTGTAGTGACTGCTATTTGTGTTTCCCTCAGATTTTTTAAAATTTTTGAGGCTTGTGCGCTCCGAACGTGCTTAGCAGGGTAGCTGTGCGTCTTTATCCTATCTCACTCCTTCCGCAGCATAAATGCACCCAAGAGGCAGATGCACTATGCATCTTTGCATCCACTGCAGGCAGTGCGCATGCAGCACCAATATCGGGCCACCTTTGTGCCATGATAATGCGTGTTGCGATGCTGTGCCAGCTGAAAATTGGCATGCAGCTGTTGTGCTCTGCCGCCTGTATCTGTCCTTAATGTCTTGTATATCGTACAGTTGCGAGTAAAAAAGATTAGTACACATCACAGAACACCGGGGCACCTGAATGACAATGCGTGGCGCTGCGCGTGGTGAAGAGGCTGATAATGAAATTGCCGGGCTGTTCCCATTCTACAGTATTAGGGGGGTTCAGCGGACTGTCATGGATGAGCAAAATTACTGGCTAAAAGCAGCGCTATCACCTATTGTTCCCGAGAGTTCCTTTTGATAAACCACCGCGGACATAAAAAAAACAGTAATAAAAAAAAGGTCATCTTTGCTCATGATAACCAAGCCAAAATAAATGCCGCATGCACAGTCACATAGGGTCGGCACTTCAACGCTCGGGCGGTGTGCGCTCCTGCCATCCCCCCCTAGGCTGCAAACATGGAAACGGCCCGATAGGCAGGTCTGCGAACCGCAGTGCCGCGTGGTGAGATATCCCAATTCTGATCGCCAGTGATCTGTGCTAATATTTTTTGCTCGCGACTGTACCTCCTCCTGTACCTCCTCCACCTGTAAAGGTATAAACTGGTGTTGTGAGTACACTGATAAATATGCAAATAAATTTGATAGTTATGTATTGCACACACCAAAACTATCCAGTACTAATCCATTTTCTGCACAGCTAAAGATACCAGTACAATTTTAGAAAACTTCTACTCCTCCCAATTCACTTCCGGCACCAAAGTCCAGGTGGCGGCACAGAAAACTGAAGCAAGAACACAAGAATGTAGAATAAAGCATGCTCAAATGACACTAACGGCTAACGGCCCTCTGACCACCATATATCTCTGCATTTGGAGCAAGTTAACTGCTTTCTTACAATGCTAAAAAATTTCATGCCTTACCCATGAAATTGTCAGTACGTGCACAGCGTTATCAAAACAAAATGGACTACGGCACCTCTCACACCACAGGGCTGCTCACAGCAGGAAACCCAGCGTCAACATGCACTACTGACCAAGGTCGATGTTGTGGTCCCTGAGCAGCTGGGAGTAGGTCTTCTCAAAGACGGTGTAGTCCAGGCGTATCTGCTCAGCATAGTCGGCTGCATGCATGGGCAGCTGAAGCGAGTCCACCAGCTTCAGCAACAGGACCCCGACCACCCGCACCAGGGTGGCCAGCGAGCGCAAACCAGGATCTGTCTGGTTCACCACCACCTGGTATGTATCATACGCTGTGTGGTATGGCGGGTAGTCCGAAGCCTGCAAATCATCAAATGCGTGCACAGCAATTGCTGGTGAGAAGGTACTCCAGGTGCTCATTCCATTGCTCTAAATCATCAGCTTATCTTATGGCTGAAAGTACATCAAAACATGGAAGGCTGAGCAGCGAATATCTCAGCATTGTTTGGATTTACACATACACAAAAAAACAAACCTTCATTGCATCCTTTTGGTTGCTGTTCAATTCCCAGTAACTTCCCATAGATGTTGTCCTGTGATGCTCAGATGCAGTATTCTAAGTTTCGAATTTGCAGGCTGTCGGTCTCTATGCCACTGCTGTCTTTCCTAGCAGAGCTTCGACTGCCCCCAACACAGGCAGACTGAGTTTGTTGTGTAATTAACTTAGGTGTGAATAAATTAATTCCTGAGAACACATACATAGAATGCAGTCTGAAAGCATTTAGTGCTTAAAACAGGCGGCTTCAGCCGTCCTATGTTCGAGCATAAAGCACATCCTTATGACAATACTCCAGCTCAACACTTGCATCATCTCTATGCTGCGATAACGCATATTGCGACATAGTGTCGATTAAAAATGCAGCTCCCAACTGTTTAAGTCTTATGTCTGCGAGCAGTGCACTGTGTGCCTATGTGTCTTATAGTCCGCCGATGGCAATGCATGGCACGTGACATGTGCACAATATCGAGATCTGGCACCTTTGCACTCCGCACAGGCAGGAGTGAAGGTGCCCTGCCTATTCCTCATCGGCAAAAAGCTTCCCCGCAAGAATAGTGCACTCCTGCAGGACAGCTTCTCTGCCCAATGACACTATATTGCGTGGAAGCTATCGTGTTGGGGTGCATTTTCTTGTAATGGAAGTGTTTTACATTTTTTCCTTTGTTCAACAGTGCTAAGCAGATGATCCATGAGGGTCGTTGCATGGGGTCTTTGGGGTTTGCGGTCCATGCGAAAATTAGTCTTAACCGAATCACGTGTGAAACAGTTCTTTATAGCAGTTTTTACATTGAATTCTACGAGGAACCAACCTAATGGTCTCACATTGTTCATCTTATCCGAGAATTCGTCGTAACTGAGATCATCATAACAAGAGTCTACTGTATCAGCAGACACTGTAATAGCAAAAACTGAAAGACTGCAGGCATGGCAAGAAAAGAACACTGTTTCGACTGCATTCAAGCAACACTGTTGGAACAGCAATAGCAAGCTTTAATTGATCGTAATTTGTATAAAAATGAATTTCAACCCCTACAGAAATGATGTGTTTGTCTGCATACACTGCCATAGCAAACTGTACAATCCAAAGTGCATATCGTGAGTGGTCAAACCACAAGAACGTCTACACTTACAAAACTGCTGTACATACAAATAAACACTGATGTTGGCATTTAAAAAGTCAATGCGTTAACATAAGAAAGCAAGCCTCTGGCCATAAATCACAGTAAATGCTAGCAAAATGTACATTTTATACCTCATGGAAATACAGGCCATGACAGTGGCCTAAAGACTACTACACATAAACAACTGAGATCCTGCATTGTTTCCGCAACATACTTTGTACCAGGCCACAACAATGCTTAGCTTTTGGAGTCAGTGTGATTATTGCTCACCGGATCTCTTCCCACAAATTGAAGGTGCGCAGACGCCACTCCAAGACCCAGCAGGAAGGAGGCAAAATCTGAGCCCGATGCTGGAGGCATTATTCTGGGGCAGAGACAAAAAAAAAAATATCGAAAAGCGTAAGACACAAGGTCAGTCAGGCCAGACAATGAACTGTCTGATGCTGTTCTTAATATCATGTCAAAAAAAAACTACATGTTGCTGCCATATCATTAGAAATGCGTACTCGGGCTCTGCTTTTGGCAAAAAAGAAGGAAAAAGGACTACTTTTTTCGCTGTGGTGTTCAGATTGAAGCTCTAGTTCAAAGCTCTCAGAAACCTCCAAACTGAGTGGTCGTCGGACAATGGCGCACAACTTGCCCCCTGTTGCTGTGCGAGTTGCTCTTCAGAAGATGAGGAAAGAGAGGGGGAAGATTAGAGATATGCTCGATGTTGGTAGCTGTGTTGTAATATGCTTTATGAAAGTCACAGTATAAGGGATGTTCCCCAATATTAATATGACATGACCGTAACTCTAGTGTCCAGCATATGCAGTTTGCCATCAGAAGGTATGTAAGTGGTGATGCATGCAAACAAGCTCTTGTCCTCAAATGCCAATCGGCTGGTGTGGCAGAATGCCAACCTTTGCACCAACTGACCCAGGTTCGAATCCAAAAGGGACAGAGTCTATATATTTTTTAAGCTTCTCTTAGCTACACTTGGTGCATTTTGTAGCAGGTTAAAGCAAGACAGATAGACAGACACTGAGCCCATGAGATAAGATACGGCATGGAAACAATCGCTTAAGGAAACAATTTTCGAAAACAAAAGATCTCATTGATATCTGAAAAGAAGAGGGTCCGAAAGCCAGAAGCAGGCAGACAAGGCTCACAGGGGCGGTGCGTGCGCATCGTTGGGCACCCGGGGCTTGCGCATTCTCCACATGTCGTAGACGCTCATGTCCGAGTGCGACCCCTCGTGGCAGGGCACCAACTCCGTGGCCTCCTTCAGTGCCTGGCGCAGCAGTGGACTTGCCAGCGCATACAGTGAGCTGTTCCCTGCATACGTTACACACGAGGAACAAAGATGGGTAAGGCATTACCTACACTGTGCAGGACTGTCAACTGCACTCAACTTCCATGCTCGAAACGAGTGATGCTGAAGGAAATGCATGTTGCCCAAGAAACGAACATGACAATTAAAGTGGAGGAACTGAGATATTCTCGGTGAGCATGCAAGCTGGGCAACACTGCTGGCAACACTGGATGTCACTGCTAGTGGCCAAAACTATTGAGCTGTGAATAGTGTGGTTTAACGCCCTGAAGTGACACATGGGCAATGAGGGACGGCGTATTGGAAGGTTCTGAATTAATTTACACCACCTGAGGTTCTTTCCTGTGCGCTGACATCGCACAACACATGGGCGCTATTGCATTTTTCCTCCGCTTAAGCACAACTGCCGTGGCAAGGATCGAATCCATCACCTTGATATCAGCAGCCAAACATCAAATTATTGCAGCAGCAATGATCGCACTGCCTATAGCGCGGCCTGCTTACAAACAGTGCCATCTGCTAGACTGTTCTTTACGAATTCACAATATGGAAGTTCTTTTCGGTGCACTCCTTTCCCCAAAAAAAACAAAATGCAACAAGTGCATTCATCACAATGGACACCCTCACCAGAAACTGCCTGGTCCAGGTTGATGTACGCCACAGTGCGGAAGGACAGCTCTTGCTCATGTGCCTATGGGTAAAAAGATTGCACGGCACACATATTAAGGCATTCTTTCCCAAGATTCACGGGCGTTCGAAGAAAGGGCAGCTTGGGGAAGGAACGTGCAGCTACCTGTATCCATTCAGTGGAGCCCACCATGCCGAATTCTTCTGCATCCCAGCTTGCAAACACCAGTGTCCGCCCAGGGGACCAACCTGCAAATGAAAGGCAACAATAAAAAAACTGAAAGGATGGTCATGAAACCTGACGTGAGAAGGCTGCCAGTTGGATTTACCCTCGATGATCACTTTGATGCTTTTACTGAAATTAATGCTTTTGCTGGGTGGATGATGTATCTGGAGGGTAGCTGGCTTTCCCACTGCCTCTTTGAATTTGATTTTGTCGTTGCTTTCTAGTTCCACTGCTGCATGGGTTACTGGTGGGTGGAGGGAGGCCTTGTGGAGGGCCTCGGAGCTAAATGGTTGGAAGTGGGTAGTGCTTCAGGAGGGCCGAGGCTTTGCTTGCAGAGGCTTCGCATGGACAACGCCAGCTTTTTCACCAAGTGCCGCTATAACAGAAACACTAAGCTGCCGTCATAGCAACAATGCTCAAAGTTCTCCGAGAGTTCATATGAAGTAATGAGTGAAAACTGGGTCACAAGTTTTCTACACTGCATTTATATGCTAATCATAATTTGTACCTTTTACTTTCGAAAAAACAAACAAAGAACTGTACAAGAGACCTGAAAGCTTACAAATATAAAAATGGTAAAAGCGGCCAGCCATCAATATTCTATCATTACCCATCATTATGATGCAAGCCCATTCTGTGATGTTTGCGTTTAAACATTAAACATGACCAGAGCAAGTGCATGGCACCCACCGTTCTTTCTGAGGTTGCCAAACAGTCGCACCAGCTCCATGAGGGCAGCCATACCAGTGCCAGGGTCCCCAGCACCTTTGGTCCACGAGTCGTGGTGGCAGCCCACAATTACGTACCTGCCTGCACAGGTGTACCACACACTTGCTGCAGTGTTAACCACTTGAAAAACGATGGTAGTGGTACTGCTTTCAAGCGCAGAAAGACAGCACAGGAAGGAACGAAGTTGACAGGACAGAGCCCTACCTTCGTTCCTTCATGTGCTGTCTTTCCGCGCTTAAAACCAATTCCAGTACTGCACCAACTAGCCTACAAAAACATCCTCAATGATGGTGGTGGTTACGATGATGACGATGAAAATAACAGTGCTAAATTCAGTATAAGCATACCTCATGATATTGCATCATGATATTCTGATAATAGTTATGATGTCAATGACAATAGCATGCAAGGGATTATATCCCCAAGCAACCCTTGCTAGCTCCGAAATGAATCATTAATAAAAGTTGAATGTATATTATTTTAGAGTGCAGCTCTTAGGCGCCCGATTTCGGTTTGACCAGTGTGCCTTGCCGTAACCGAGCGCGGAGCACGAAAGAGGATGAAGGGCGGTGATAGTGAAGACAGCGCAAAGAAAAAAAGCGACTGAGGAGGGCATGGCTCTAAGACACGGGCTTATGATAGCACATCTCAGCTCACAGCCCTGGTCCTCCTCTCCCCGCAACCTTCGAAGCGGCGTCCAGACAAGTTAACTGAAATGCTGCAAAGAATCTTTCGCTTCAATTGCATCTTATCTTGTGCTTGGTCAACCCTTGCTATAAAAGAACTTCAGCTAACAGCCTTGACTGCCGTTGAAATCTATCTGAAGAGGCCAGGCAATGAATCATCAGTGAATTTAATGAGCAAACACCACGCTACAAAGAAGCGGTAAACTTAAGCAACAGTGCAAAGAATATGGACGGCTACGCAGGTGAGAGAACCAACCTGGCTCAAAGTTGCCCCTCATGACACCGATAACGTTGTAGATGTTGGCCCGCTGCAGGATGTTGTGCACCGACAGCTCCACCTGGCTGCAAGAGATGAAGTCATCATCAAGGGGGTGGATGCAGCAGTTGTCTATGTCTTCGCACTAGCAAAGAAGCAAACAGTTCAAGGTGACCAATAGCACAAACTTCAGACATCACCTTTGCTTTTGTTCAGCAGTTCCAATATCAATGATGCAATGAGCATTCATTTTAAGTAACTTTTACTAGGCACAGCTTTTTGCACTTGCAAGTTCCTTCACTTTGACTGAAATAAAGAAGGACTTGCTCCAAATATGGTCTGTAGTATTGGCGCTCAGACTGAACTATACATCGCCGAGAGCAGGGGTTCTCAAACTGGGTTCCGCGGGCTGCCTTCTTGTGTTCCGCAAGAACCCTCACCGGCCCTGACCCGGCAGCTGATATGAGACTGGCTCTGAGTGCTACTGAGCCACGCTTTGACTTGCTCTTAAAAGGGAAGCAGTACCACCCATCACATTAGTATTTGTATTAATCTGTGCAATAAACATTTAACTTTTGCAACTCTCTCTTTGCAAAAATGCACTCGACAACATTGCTGGTAAGTGAAAAGGGGGGGGGGGGGGGTTCCCTCGAACTTATTGAAGGCTTTTGGGGTTCCTCCAAGCAAAAAAGTTTGAGAACCCCTGGCCTAGAGATTTGGTAAACACCTTGTAAATTCGTGCTGTGTTCTACCAAATTAATGACTTAGCTTAGCAATGCTTTTGCCTCCATTTCAAACTGCACAACATTAAAAAGAAACCGACACATCTTCTTGGAAACAGATTAAAAAAATCTATACCGCATTTTTTTTTTCAACGGGGAAAGCTCAACCATGCTGTGTGTTAGCTAACACTCATTTATGCATCTGGGCCACACCTCATCTCATCTCCCAGGTCCCGCTCCATAACGGACTCACACGTCATCTCCAGTGCTGTAGCCAGGGCCCAGGTTGTACGTGATGTTCAACCTTCCCTGCCATTCCACAGGAGCCATGCTGCCGGACATGTTGCTGCAATACATAATGTGCGGTCAGACCAGGCGCCAACCAGCACACGACAACGAACGATGCCGAGGACCAAGGAATTACTTGAGCAATCGGCGGGCATCGTTGTAGCTCACAGGCTGCACGGGAATTGAGGGGAGGCCCAGGGACTTGCGGTCACTCCTTGGGGGCATGTACACATCATCTGAAGAAAGGTGGAACAAATGATGCAAGGAAGAAGAAGTGAGTGTGCTATTCCATTTGATGCTATGATTTAAGTCCCTAGTTTCCCATGATTCCGTGAAAAATTGTTGATTAGCATTTTTCGTGGAGTTCAGTGTTAGCAACCCTATTCTCTATTTTTTTTTATGATATTGAGTTTTTTGACACCAGTAGGGATGGTAGAACAATGAAAATTTGATTAATTAAATCATCTGAACTCTCTTGAAAGGTAGAATCTGGTAACGAACAAAGTTCTGCCAATGCCCTGACATGCTTGCTCCCTTTTTCACTCAGGCAAGCAGCGAGTGAAGCGCTGCAGCTCTGGCACCAACGATACTGGCGCCAGTGAAAAGCAGTACTAGAGTATTTGCACAAATACAACGGCAGTTGTTTTCCCTTAAGTCGCCTGCTTCAGGAAGCACCGTGGGCTACATTATGAGCCAAGCTACGGATATAGTGTGCTCACCCACAAGCCTTTGTGAGCTGTGAGAAAAAGCCAAGGTCTCAATGACCCTGGGCCATTGAGGGGAAACATGTGGCATGTACTAGTGAGAAACAGTCGCTACAAGCATGCAAAAAAGGTGGCGCAGGAGGCTGAGAAGAAGAAGGCAGTGAGAGGGTCAGAGGAGTAGGGAAGGGAAAAAAAAGGCGAACCAGCACAGAACTGCGCAGCGTGAAACATGAAACAGCAAGACAAGAAGTGGCAACATGACGATCGCTGCTTTGCGAAAGATTTCCCGTGGAATGTTGAAGATGCTCTCTCCTCAATTCGCAGAATTTGAAAAAAATTACAGGCCTTAGCCATGATGCAGTTCTACCTGGCTACAACAGCTGATGCTGCAAAACATGAGGAAGGCACCAACCTGTGGCTGGGAGATACGGGGTGCCAGGATCGCCCGGGTAGCTCTTGAGGTTCCCACGCTCCACACCGTCTCCCTGCAGCCGCAACTCTACGGGGAGGCCAGCCCTGTCAGCAGGACTGTCGAAGGGGTCGGAGTAGAGCAGCACTGCCGCCACTCCATTCTCCTCCGCCAGTTTCACCTGGACCAGTTGTTCAACTGCCAATGTAGAGCCTAGCAAATGCAGTCGATGAATGTCACAGCAAAATATACCCGCAGCTGCTCCACTCTGCCATGAGGGCCATTACTTGAGCTCCGCTTTGCGGTTTACTCTAACGTGCATTACAAAGCTGACCACTCCTTTAGAAATACTGCACTTGTTTGGTCAGATTAAAAGCACACTTATATAAAGAGTAACTTTACTGCATGTGTCACCCACTGAACAGGAATTCATTATGGTACATAAACAATATGAGTCTTCTAGGACTTTAGTCTGACGCCACATCAGTCTATGCTCGTTCACGTAGTGTTTTTCTACAAATTAGCAAAAGTGCTCATTATCCCAATGAATGTAAAACAACAGCGTGAAGTGTACGGATGCTCTCCCTGTGTAACTGGGCAAAGTGAAGGCCTTCTTTCTCGTTGCACACGCGTCGGGCAACAAAGTATGCATTCAGGACATAAAAACAGGATGATCTCGGTGACAGATGATGAGCTAATCCAAAGCAAAAGCAAAAGTAAGAGCCATGACTTTGTACACTGAGAACTGCCAACCTTACTTAAACTGCTGTCCATACTGTACTAAAATAGAGTTTTACCCAACTTAGTCTTACTTTATTTCCCCTATCCCTGGGGAATGATCATTTTTTTACGCTTATGCTAAGACGGGGAAGCAGATGAAGCTGTATTTTCTCTTTTAAATCCTGCATGTCTCCTATTCATCACAAGCTTGCAGAGACCACATGCCGGTGATCCTTTGAAGAAGACATACCCCATGTTAACGCCTTTAAGACGCCTCCCGAATGCTAAAGCAGGGTCATCCCTTAGAGCTACTGGTTCACACCCTTGATAGCAAGCACCTATTGCCTTTGCTTGGACTGCCTGTGTCTGTTCTTTGTTGGTCCCCAGGTTGGGAACACGTGGTAGTGCACCTGAAATATGTGGCTGGCAAGTGAGCTTGTCTTCCAGGCTATACTGTCCACAGAACCCCCTCATAACTTTCAGTTACTGTTGACTTATGTTGATTTTATGTTTACCATGCAAGCTCATTCACAGGCAGGAACACATTACACTAACGTTAGCACATAAACCCTTGTTGAAAAAAAACTGTACTGCACTAATTAACGCAGACAAGAAGCCAGAAGCGGACAGGACTAGAGCACAGTTTTTCGACAACGCGTCTGCACAACTAGACCAGCTTGCCGCTTTGCTATATAAACCAAGAGGAGAGAGGTGCTGCTTCCCTGCTCAAACTAGAACATTTTAATAAGTGACTGTTAAAAAGACGTGCCTACTACTCTCCACAACGATGACTGAGTACGTATAGTTATTCCCAAGTAAAACTACTCTACCTCTCACACTCACCTTGTAGCCTCGGTGTATCTTTCCATATCTGATGATGGCAATGGTATTGTTGAGGTCAATATTTTTGCTCTTGAGCAGTGCAAAGTCGGCTTCTGTTCCATAGTGGGCATACACAGGCTTGCCCTGAATATCAGACAAGTGTAATGAGCGCACAAGATATGCCATACACTTGTTCACAAAAACACATGTGATCATATGTTCACAAAAACTCAAGCAGAATTGAGACATACGGTGCCAAAAGTTTAAAAACCATTCAAAAATGACTGGCACACTACAGCGTTTCCTCATCAATTTTATTTTTCACAATCCACACAGTCCGTAAATTTCTGACGTGCAAAGTAAAAGTGGTCATACCTTCGGAGTAGCTTCAATAGAAGCTTAAACAGAAGAGTCACAAAGAACTACATTAGCCTAGTGATTGAACCCCTACCTCAAATACACTAGGTACTGCGTTAAAACCCTGGAATCACTGCAACCCATGGGCTTTTTTCAAAATGTACAAGAATTTCCCAGCTGGGTGTTCAGCTTTTGGGGGAGGGGGAGGGGAATAATGGAAAAGTGCATGGAGGTGGATAAACAGTCCAGTTCTGGAAACTGAGTGGCACTTTTTACAAGCAGTTCATGCTTTGGAACACGGTGTACTGAAGTGAAAGACTCTCGTACCTATTACAAAGACCGGTGTGCTCCCAGATATACCAGGGTTCAAGCCCAGTACCATGTGCATGCAAGGTGAATGCCCTATTCTTACACCACTGCCCCTATGCCATGACCTCAACAAAAAGTGTCCAAAATGAAAACCTCCCACCAAAAGCTAACTTTTATTTGTATATTTAATGATGTAAATGTAGTTTCTATACTATGATGAGTAGATTTAACAAAGTCGGCATGTATTACCTTGACAATGCCATCTGGCGAATAGGCAGAAAATGGTTTCACAGTCATGGCTGCCTCTGCGCCTGTCTCAGAAGTGTTGAAGAGAACATTGGTGCCCCGCATGATTCGCACCTCGTTGGGGTGTTCCCTAGGTGAAAATGAAAAAGGTGTCCATTTGCAACAAAGCCACCACAGCCAAACAGATTTTGTCATTAATAAAGATTATTTATCACACATGAACAAATGAGTACATTAGAGAGCTAATCTGGCTCTAGTCCTAAAGATTATACAAATTTAATCCACTGTAAGCCCAAGTCTAGAGACAGTTTGCTACCTGAAAATTTTCTTTTGAAAACATAACAAAATTCAGAAGCCTTATCTGTGTTTACAAAAAAATAAAATGCCATTTTATGTCGCTGCCAAATGCAGGTACAAAAATCTTAATTGCATCGAGGTAGGTAGATTTATACGTGAAAATATGCAGAGAGACTTAACAGTGCTATGCTTCTGCTACACTGCTATTAGAACTCTCTCAACTACAGCGCAGCTAAATCACTAACAAGTCTCACTCTGAACTCTTTGTATGCCTCAAAACCTCCTGTACAACTCCCACAGCAACGAGGTCAAACATATTTTGAGTCTTACAGAAATTTTCAGTTTAATACGATTAAATGCGTGGCTCAAAAACAAAAGAAATACCTTTCAAGAATTTCATACTTGAAGCCTCACAAAGCACTGACACAGCGCAGTGCAAGCCTAATGATCAGCACTGACCAATTCGCGGCAAACTCCTGACAAATGTTCTTACAACTCTGCATGGCTTACTTGTCGGGGAAGGAGAGCAGAGGCTTGAAGGTCTCAGTGCGCGTGTTGTCCACGCCGTAAAGCTTCCATGCCTGCTCAATACGCATAGCCAGCTGCTGACCTCGTTCACCGCCGGCCATGTGATGCTCCACGTTCATCACCCTGCAATGGCAAACCGCAGGGCGTACGTCAGGAGATGACGTCAACGACTGTGCTACAACGCAGAGTGGGTACCATATCGAAGCCACAAAGAAAACCACCAATCTATATCATCCCAGGGAGCAAACGCACTGCAGTGGATAGCTTGTCGCCATCTGGCACTACGAAGAAAAACTGGCCTGCATAACATCACTTGTCATAGATATGGCCCCATTAGAGCATTAACAGCTTGTTCCTCCAAGGCTAAAAAAACTATTTAACATGAAATTCAATCCTGCGAACCAATTTGATTGTGCCATTACTCAGTGTATTTTAGGAGAAAATAAATGTTCCCATAGGAAATTCGCTTAGTACAACACCACCTTTCCCCCAGGACGAATAGATTTTAGGTATTGCTATGCGATTCACTTCGCCTCAGCTGAATTTGCTTGTCATGAAAACAAACTCATCATGAGCACATCCCGATAACACCGCGTTAGGCGCAAATGAGTGATTTCTACTTTTGCCTCTCTATGATACATGTGAAACAGTACACGTACAGTGTACTACGTAAACGTGTGCTCGTCTGCTGTGAGAAAGAAAGCGTGTTAGGTGACACCCACTGGAAGCCTGCACGCCGCGCTGCCTCTCTTTTGTGTGTGCGGTATTGCTGCCATAGGACACCGTAAACACTCACGCTCGAGCCCTCTGGCACTCCCGTTCCCACGGTCAGTCTGCAGCATGAAGCCCATCAATAAACATGGTGTGCTCCGCATGCTGTTTGCTTTCCATGACAAACATCGAAACATGGCATCAGAAGTGGGATGGTAATTGGAATCGGAAAACCATCTGGTTTCTAAAATAGTGACGAGGATGGGATCTGAACCCACGTGTGCATAACCCAATGGATTAGCATAGCATTAAGCTTTTCATACTTGGATAACAGCTGTGGATAGAGGGCCTAGGAAATTCCGTTTCTGCTGGGCAGGCGTCGAGGTAATAACAGGCTTTGCCAGCTACCTCATAGACTCTTACCATTCTGCCTGACATGATTTTACAACCACTTACACATAATGGCTGCAGGCAACTTCACCTCAGCCTACACTCTTTTGATCCATGGAATTTGCTGCTGTCGTTCTCAGTGAACTGTCCTGGTAGAGGGGGGGATGCAATATAGTACTTTTTCAATGCGAACAAGATATGGCTGCTTCCCAGTTCATGCGGACACTCTTTCTGCATGATAAAAGCTTCATAGGCCCCAACCAACCATTTTCCTACAGTCTAAATACTTGCGCCATCTAAGACGTTTCCATGAAATGCGAATATTTGATGCTTTTATCCTCAAAGCCCTACTTTACTTTGAGGATTCAACCAAAAGAGCTTCAATGTTGAGTAAAGCAAGATAATGTGCGCCTGGCTAGAGTTGTCGTGGGAGAGACGAGAACTAACTGCAGCCAGCTGTCGAGGTTCTTCTTGTCGACGCCGGTCAGTAGCTGCTCTGCAAAGCCCTCCTTGAAGGAGTAGATGCCCCCCGGCACTGGACAGGAGGCCTGTGGTGGCTGGCCCAGATCCCGCATGCTTTTGCGTGCCACATAGCCGCACATCAGCCCCACCAGGAAGATGACTCCCACCAGAAGCACCTGCAGAAGCCAGCCGTATTAGCACCGGCAACCACAGCTTGCAAGACCCAAAAAAAGACTGCACGAACTGTGCTTCTTCATCATCGCAATGATGTTTTCCTGACAACACTTTTAAGAGGTAGAATATATTGTACTATATGCATTATAAACCTACAAGAGACTACAAGAGATGCCACAGGTATGGAGAGATGGATTATTACGTCCTCTCGAAAACACAAGTGTGACTGATGTTTTCAGGTTGTTTGTCACAACAGAAACAATTTGTATTGCTCCATTATCAAAATAAAGAGCCTAAAAAAACATCTTTTGTAAAGACTTCACATAGCCTATTTTTTCTTTTCCTGCTTATTGGCACTATCCTGTCTTCTACTTAGAAAGCTCCTCTTCTTCCAATCACAGTTGCTGGTTGCTGGAATTACCTGATGCTAATAAATACGTGGTAATTTAAGTGCTTTAGTTTGTGTCTGGGTTTATGAGGTCTGACGTCCCAAAGCGACTCAGGCCAGGAGGGATGCCATAGAGGAGGGCTCCGGATAGTTTTGACCACCTGGGGTTCTTTACATGCACTAACATCGCACAGCACACAGGCCTCTAGCATTTAGCCTCCAACTACCATGGCCTGGATCTTTTGGGTCAACAGCCGAGCACCATAACAACTGCACCACCGCAGCAGCTCAAGTGCTTTAGTAGATCAACATGCACATAAATGCATGTGAATGCTTCACACATTTCATGAAGGTACACCCAAGATGTCTTGGGACGCTTTACACAATATGTTATCATTCAGCCGCATTGAAATACATTTATGACACTTCACACATTCCGCCGCGGTGGCTCAGTGGTTACGGCGCTCGGCTGCTGACCCGAAAGACGCGGGTTCGATCCCGGCCGCGGCGGCCGAATTTCGATGAAGGCGAAATTATAGAGGCCCGTGTGCTGTGTGATGTCAGTGCACGTTAAAGAACCCCAGGTGGTCGAAATTTCTGGAGCCCTTCACTACGGCGTCCCTCATAGCCTGAGTTGCTTCGGGACGTTAAACCCTAATAAACCAAACCAAACCAAACCAAACTTCATACATTCTGTCCTGGTACACTTAATGCGATCAATTCAGGTCCACTTGAATGCACATGGCTCACGCAACCAAATGGACCGTGCGAAAAAATCCAACTGGTATAGGAAGAAAAAAAAGAAGAGTTGGAGACTCGGGAGACTCACACGAAGCACCCTTCCCTTGGTGCCCGAGAACCATCCAGGGCTGGTAGCCACCTGGACGCGGGGTGCCTCGGGCGACAGATCCATGTCCACGTTGTCGGTGTCAGCATCCCACTTGGTGTACGTCTTCTTGCCCCTGATGTAGTCGGCCATTGTGGTGGTGCCCCTCCCCTCCGCCTCTTCACCACTGCTGCCACACGAATCCCTGCAACAGGCAGCGTAGGAGCACATGCACACGCAAGAGAATGCACTTTTTGCTCATCTGTGCACTAGACGGATGTCATATAGACATAACATAGAGAGAGAGAGAGAGAGGCCACAACTCATGCATGAGTTATCCTCACCAACAAGCATATGTTTCACCAATTGCATTAGCATGATCCAAGTCATGAGAGAAATGCTACAGTACATCTGCAAGACACGCACAGGGTTGACGTCATGCGAGTGATATACATATGGGGTGAAGCTGCCCACAACAAATACCATGTGAAACCATGCAACCAGGGGTGTGTGAATACTGAAATTTTCAATACGAACTGAATACGAAGATGAAAAACAAATGCCTTCGAATATTGAATATCGACTATGTGTGCAGTATGAAAAAAATTCAGAAAAAAATAAGCAGCCAAATTTTTTCCTGTTTTTTTTTTTTTACAAAAACAGTGTATGATCTTTGCAACTGCAACAAACAAACCTAAACTGACTCAGCAGCACACAGAAGAAAACAAGATGCGCAGAGAAATGTATTACGTTGGATTAGGCAGTATAAGAATATGCAACCTGTATGTGATCACAAAATTGAGTGATGGGAATAACATCATGGGTTGTAAAATTTTATTAATTTGGACTTCAAGGGACTCGAAAAAATGACCCAACTATCCAAAGGTCGCTTTATTATTCCCCCCAACCCCCCATAAAAAAAAAAATACTGAAAATTCGAAAATGCGATGAAACCTTGTGAGGCAGCTTTATCACACAAACAATGAAAAGCCCGTGGCGAGCGTGCAGTTTCTGCGTGCTGGTCGAACAATGCCAAGGCAAGCGAAGGGAACGCACACTGGAGTAGGAACGGCAAGACTGCTTCTAAAGAAAAAAAAAAAAAAAGAAACCACCAGTGACGCGCCAGCCGGTACCTGAACGCGGAGTGCAGATAGATTCGGACAGCTGACGAATGCGCGGCCGGTAGCCGCCGTCGCCGCGGGCTCGCGGCGAAGCTCCGAAACCGAAACTACGAGGCCAAACTACTTTTAGCCTAGCAACGTGCATGGACCCTCCTATCTCCTCATGCTTACCGTTAAGCATTCCTCAATGCGTTAAGAGCAGGTCAAACGTGCGCGGATTAAATGCGCCATGAAATATAAGGTATTTTCACTAGATCACTTGCCCTGACGGTGACACCTCGACTCGGTCCCTTCGGGAGCCCCATGTGAAATTTCGCAAGTGGGCTTTTCCGCATATCATAGTTGGCGATGTGGCGGATCTCACATTAGAAAAGGTAGAAAAGGTGCGAAGGCAGGACACGTACGTGTCATATGACTGTAGGCGTTAGGTAACACAGTATTAAAGGATTAAAAAAAAAAGAAAACCACGCCCTTTCGCGTTGTGCTTGTTCGAAACCGGTGGCCACGAGCTACATGTGGAAAAGCCCACTTGCGGAACTTCGCCAGCAGTCCACTTTGCCTAACGGCGTCCGAATATGCCCGACGGAGAAGGATGCGAAAAGAATGCCTTTGTACGGTTTTCCCGACATTTAAAACTCGATCTTCGGATAATCTGCTTAGACACTGAGGTTCTGCCATGATCGGATTTATAAAAGTCGGCTCGGTATTATTCGATCGCTGCCGAATATTCGGAAATTTTCGAAGAAAATTTTTAAATACCAATTTCTCATGAACCGAATAACAAACATTCAATTCGCATTCTAAATTTCGAATATTCGCACACCCCTACATGCCAGAGTATTTCATGACAGCAGCAAGTCTATTTCCACAGAGTTCACAAATTGACCACACAAAAGCACTCGTGCTGAAGAAGCCCGCAATACTAAACTCTAGTCAATGCAAGAAAACCACGCATAGCTCCATGTTAATAACTGGAGTGTTATGAACAATATCCATGCAAGCGAAAATGCTGCGTTACCTATTCAGCAAGCTGACTGACAGGCAATACTGATAGAAGTTCACAAGTACATGTATGCATTCCCTTTGAAAAGGAAGAAGAAAACAAAACTGTTAATATTAACCTTATGAAGTGAACGTGCCAAGCAGCGATTAGCGTTTGTGTCACACACTACAGGTGGCAATGCCACCTCGGTTGTGTGAAGTATAATTATAGTGACAAAAATTCACAGGGACAGTTAATTACCTTATGTGATGACAATGCGATAGCATTAGAAGCTTTTGATACCTTCACCGAAAGTGACGTCATTTCCCTCCAACCAATGGGAATTATCTGGTCTGGAGACGTCACTTCCTTTCAGCCAATGGGCGGCTTTATGACCGACGCCACATTTTTTCCCGATGAGGCTTTTAACGCTATCGCATTAAAACATGAACTGCACCAAACCGCGCGGTTCACTGTGTCATAAAATTTATTCAAGCTGCTTGACTAGGTTTGTGATATCCTCAGTAATATGTGTAGGTGCAGTAGTGTGCAATAAATCGTTCGGAAACAGACAAACACAACATAGATAAAAAATAAAACTTAGCAAAACGACTTACATGCGATACCTCACTGCTTCGCTCCTACTCATGTTTGTGGTGGTGGTTTTCAGTGCAGTGTGGTGGGTCTAGATCGAGATAGTATATCTCGGTTACCTCTCCTCTACCTTCCTTCAGCAGGGGCCTGTTTCAAGTCTGCCTAGCGTACCTACAATGACAACAGGGAATCGAGGAAGAAAAAGATTCCAATTCCGGACGGCGCTACAACAGCGTGAATGGACGGGCGATAATTTCGACGACGGCGCATGTCGCAAAGCTGGTTATGCCGCTTAGCTTTCGTGCTAGCGGGTCAAGCCCACTTTCACTAATGCGCGGTCGTTTCGAGTCCGAGTGAAAAGTGGTTGCCCAGCAAGTCGTTGGCCTATGCTGTCGCCCGCTCTAGCAAACCGAAACGGTGACAGTAATATATGCTTCTCGTTCGCACAGGCATTACGTTGACTAGATGACTAAAACTGTGTAGATTTCTAGTGCTCCATAACAGCTATAGCTCAACACACACATCCGAGCTTGAAGATATGGTCACTCGCTAGAAAAAGTTAATGAAAGGAGTAGAGATCCCTTCACTTTTCGTTTTCAATGCTCTATTTCTGGCATAAGAGCTTAATTCAGACACATTTAAATTGCGTGGCCGGCGCACGTCTAGAACATCATGCCGTCTACGCATCACAGGCAGAAGACGTGCATACAAGCACAAAGCAAGCAAACAAAACAAAATAACGGTACTAAAAGCACGCCGTAAACTGGCATCAGTAAAAAAACATCTAAAAAATTAAATCGCGCGTTAAGATAACGCACTCGTGTATACGCACGCCACAAAAAGCGAAACGGATAGTTTAGGCACAAATTCCGCACGGAATCAAGCAAATCGAGCGATAAGATTACGATTGATGAGTTTCCGAAGATCCCGAGAGATGAGAGCACCAGGAACTCGTTCCATTAACTCATCCGACAAGTTGGCTTGTCATTACTTCCAAACGCGATCGAGAGCACATTTATCCGGCATCTAAACCCGGTGTGGATACTTCCCTGAGGCAATTTAACCGGATCGCTTGTTTAGCTTTTATATTTCCGCACGCCAGACTCTCGATACTGAATAAACGGGTTTGGTTTTTCATATTAGCTTTCAAAGCTCTGTTTTTATCGTTCCAACGCGTAGCAACAACCTTGCAAAAAGGCAATCGAACGTTTACACAACAAGAAAATGTAAACAACGCGAGCAATCAATGCCGCGAACAAGCAGCTTCGTACTGAGCAACCAACGTGAGGTCAACATATCTGCTTCATTCGACCACGCCTGCTGAGATGCAGGTAGACTCAGTAATGTTAGCGCGACTACCGCTCGCAATTTTGGCAAGTGATACGAGGGAAATCCGATAACAGCACGCTCCCAACTGCCGGAAGGTTCTGTAATACGATTCTGCCGCTTTCACGTTGAGCGCGCCAATGATTGAGCAAACAGATTGCGTGAAACCGAGTCACTGGTCGCTCGATGCAACGATACCTTTATCGCGCTGTCCTGATGCGATATCACCGAACGGACTTATCTCCCCGGCCGCGAATACGACGAAGCCGACGATGCTGCCGACCGCCGTCACCAGCTCAAGCCTTCCGTCATTCGCGATTCACGTACGAGCAGCGCGACGAGCATCACGTGATGTCAGTTAGCATAGCTCCCGTAAAGATGCTCAAAACATAAAGGTTTAAAAAATATTTTTGTCTAAAACAAAATTTTGCTAACTGCTGCATGAATGCATGGTTTATTTTAAATTATAAGTTTTTGAAGTTGTTACTTACAGCATATTATCATTAGCCTGTTAGCAACACGGTGCAAGTATGGCGGCTTGCGAGGCAATTTTTTTTCTTTCAGTTTCGGATTTTCGTCAACGTATTCAATGTAGCACTTAGCGTATAACCGGTGTAACTGTAAAGATGAGCACAATGCTGTATTCGCTTCACGATGCCCCCTTATCGGAGTGATAACGGACTCGATAACAGTACACCGAGGGGCAACCACTGTACGTAGTTGTAGATCGCGAAGCATTTCTTGCGGTCCGTTGCACGTCATCGTACAGATGCGTCGCCTTGAAACGCCACTGACGTTGATCTTGTAGCGCTGTCTTTGTGGCGCTTACTGTTTCTTTTTTTTTTCGCTGGTATTCA
This sequence comes from Amblyomma mixtum, assembly GCF_055824585.1. Lineage (NCBI taxonomy): Eukaryota > Metazoa > Arthropoda > Arachnida > Ixodida > Ixodidae > Amblyomma > Amblyomma mixtum. The sequence goes on from NC_143013.1 coordinate 255,074,842, forward strand.
CCTCCTGTGCGTGAAACAAGTGGCACACCTGACGATGTTTGCGAAACGCCTACATTTCTTTCCACGTTTATAATAAGCTTCGCGAGTAGGTATATTCAACGTGTTCACGTTTACGCCGTCCAATTTGCTGCCGTGCTTCGTGTGTTATTTTTCTGCGTAGAATGAATGGGACTGCAACATGTCATCAGGGTACGCTACGTAATTTTATGCAATTTTTCCTTTTTACCTCTAAACCTAGCACTTGCTGTGAAACGTTCTTTGTGCAAATTTAAAATCTGCAAATTCATTTGATCTCAGTGAAACTAAGCGAAATCTGCATTGCGTGCTTTTGTAAGAAATGTAATTGGGATACTTATGTGAACGTCAAAACCCACACGAATTGTTTTACTCTAAAATGAATTGATATGACATGCCACTTGTAAAAAGTACTAAGTAACAGCATACGCTTATTATAAACGTTTAGTGAAGTGTGGTTGTTGTACCAGGTCAGAATTAATGCATGAAAATGAATGTTTTACAACATGGCATTAGAAATAAAATTTGACACCAGATGTGAGGTATGGCCAGCACCTTTCTGTAACTATAATACATTCACCTACAACTATAACAGAATCAGAGTATATCCTACTATGTATTGAAGAACCCTCACTCTGCTAAACATGTTCTGTGCCATCAGCATTAGCTGACCCTTGCAGTGCCTTTGCATATATAAGTTAACAGGTTGAGCACTGTTGCATTGGCATGTACGTTCAATCGCGGTTGTTTTAAAACACGCCATGCCAACACTGGAACGTGTCATATTACAAAGAGAGCATCTGTCTGCTGAGCTTGAGCTAATACAAGCTGACCTTTTGCATGGACTCTGACTGATGCTCAGTGTCCTGATGAAGATCGCAACATGTGGCATCTTTGTGCAATAGCAAGTTGCGTTATACTGCTTGGTGGCAACAAAGGTTTGCCATAGGCTGCACAATACTCCTCCCACTGTTATCCAGGCTGATTTAATGGATGCATTCGTGCACTTTTGGTTAAGCCAATTAACGTCAGCTTAGCTGCTGTGCTTTAAATGGCACACTGTCTTTTGCCACCTAGCCGGAGTTAGCTCATCTTATTTCATGTTTGCATAGTTGTGTCATCTTTGCTCGATGTTTTTGTGACATTTTTTAATGTTGCCACTTAAAAGCGTGCCTTTTTTAGGGAGGGTAATCGTGTATACGTGAAAAGGAGAAAAGTGCTTGAGATAGCACTTTGTTGCCTGGTCTCTTTGCTTCCTGTCACACACCTTCTTTACTTCCGTTTGTGGTGCTGTCTCGACACTGGGCAGAATATTCCACCCAATTTTCTCACTGAACAAAAGTGAAGCTCTAGGATGGTAGTTGGGGAGGAATCCATGCTGACAAAAAAGAAAGTAAGCTGATACCATGCGGTCCATCGCCTTGAGAAATGTATCTGCAGAAAGGGACATCAGGAGCCACATTGGTCACTTCGCTGAATTTTAATTTCTTTGTCCCTACTTTTTATATTTAATTAGCGGGAGCTTATATATGTCGCTGTGCCTTCAAATAAATTTAATTGCAAGTTACTCTTTTGCATCTGACCTCCCGTTCCATCCTTTGTGTGGTCTCTGTTTTCCTTGTGAAATTCAGTACAAACCAACAAGCCAGTCTTAGTAGAAAAATCCTAGCCACAGGTTCCTAGAAAAACTTTCCTTTCCACATGCAGAGGAAGGCGACATGGTTGGTGACCAGGCCAGCCGGGTTGAGGATGACTGTGTGGTGAAGGGGTCTGTGTATGGCGACCACTTGAGCAGACATCACCGCGGCAGTGCAGGCCACAGGGAAGATGCCATGAGTGGCCTGCCATTTCATGGACCTTCGTCGCGGGAGGTTGAACTGGCCAGTGTGCCAGTCCTGGAAAGACGCAGTGGACTTTACAGTAGTGGAGCGCTGGTTGTGCTTGTCATCTGGTACTTCTTCAGCTTTACCACGCTGGTGCTGAACAAATGCATCCTCTCGTACCAGGCTGGGGACCCTGTGGTACTGGGTATGTAAGGCGTGCAGAGCTGCAAGGCTCCTTTTTTAGGTGATGGCTGATTTATCTGAGACGGTGTGCAAGCCAAGATTTGTGCCTGAAAGTCTCTAATATATTAATCTAGTCTAGGAACAGCTCCTGAGGGCTCTGTAAATATTTAGAGCAACCTTCAAGAGGCATTTATATAAACTGTATACCCGCTGAGGTAGCTCAGCAGCTTTGGCAATCAGCTGTTGAGCCCAGGTTCGCAGAATCGTATCCTGGTCGCGGTAGTCACGTTTCAATGGCGGTGAAATACAAATATGCTTGTGTGCTGTGCAATATCATTGTATGAAAGAACCTCAGTTGGTCGACACTGACTGAGAGCCCACCACTACGATGTCCCTCATGACCCACATGCAGCTTTGGGGATGTTAAACCCCACATACAGCATACCACGTTAGGCAGGCCATATCTAGAGTACCTTGACCATGCAATCAAAGTGTAGGACTCATGATGAAAATATTGAACTGGTGAAAAAACTAGTAGCAAAATGAGAAGTACATGACTCAAAACAGGCAATTCCTGTCTGCTACTCTCATGTTGTGCCTATTTGAAATAAAAATCTGCAAACACTTAAAAAAATCACCTTGTATACTTGCTAGAATTAAAAATAAAGGATACCTTTCACATCAATCCTTGAAAATGCATAGAATATTGAAGCAGTCTCAAACTGCTTGTGCTACTTGCTGTCTTCATAACTACCTGCCTGCCTACCTAACCTAACTATAACTGCTTGCTTTTCCACTGTTGTTAGCTTCTCGCTGGATTTTGTAGAGTGCTTCACTGTGGACTTGCAAACTCTTTCAGGTGCAATTCAGATGCTGTGCTGCTTCATCTGTGGCTACGTCCAGATGCAGATGACGGCGAGGCGAAAACTGTCGCAAGAGAACTCTCCCAAGATGCGTAATGTCATCCTCGTCGGGTCACTTAGGTAAGGATACAGTGTTTAGCTGCACAGAACGTCTGGGAGAATGTCTTATTGCTTGGCTATAGCTGAACGAAATTACCTAAATGATGCTTAGGAACATTTCACCGTTCTTTATTTTTCTAGATACTGCCAGGAATTAGTTCCATAAAAGGCTGTGTAACCATTCTTAACAATTTGTTCTTCACATTGTAAAAGCATGTTCCTGTTGTAGAAATTTCTAAATATTTGCTCCAGTTGATGTAGTATGTCTGATACTGCTATTGCTCTAAAATCGGGTGGCTTCATTTATAACAAGTAATGGAATATTATTCTGTTCACTTAGGCTGCCTAATGCCACAGTGTTCATGCTCAAGAAATAACCATTAGAGAAACTGCATGAGGGATTCCTTTGCTGTCGAAATGTAAAACATTATTCAAATTGTTTGGTTGAGGCGGTTGAATTCATGATATTGTAAATTTCATAAGCTGATGAGCACAAGAAAAAGGACCGGGGAACTAGAAGGGCCTTTTGGCGCACATTGGAATATGGATTATGGCTTTTCTCTTTTGCATCACACAGGCATAATGTCTGGCTTCGATTTCTGGGCAAAGCATGCTCACGGTGCCAGCTTGTTCTTTTGCTGTGATGGTTTTAGTCTCTCCAAGCACTTTTGCAATAGCTGCTGAATTGACTGGAATGTATATTGAAGCCGTATAACCAGGATATTATTAACACCAGCTGTGATTGTTACTAATGCTACTGATGAAGGTTATATATATTTTTCCTTTTTTATATGAGCACGGTTTTTGTGCGGTAATGAGGAGCTTGCTTGAAAATTTTTAAACCCTTGTCTGTGACATCATTGTCATGTAACATTTTGTGGCCGCAACAGACTTTTGCTCTGGGAAGGCATTCTGGAAAGGCATTTTGCAAGTTTTCCGAGTTTAAGAATGAGCTTGGAAACTGCGGAAATAAGTATCGAAAAATGTTTTCTGACTTAAAGGAGTGCGGACGCCAAATTTATGGTTGCATGTTTTCTTTCTTTGAATGGTGCATAAGTCATTAGTATCCACATATCAGCACATCGAATTTGTTTGCCCAGTAAATTATTTATAATTGAATTCCTCCTGTCGTGTTGAATGCTGGCTGTACTAACATCTAACCTGACTTAGGTTGCTTGTGGCATGAAATAACTGTGATATTCTAGCTGCTTTCTCATTCATTCCCAATCTAGCCCTCGAGGGTGACTGACGTAAAAGTTGGAGAAATTATGCCGTGGTTTTTTTATACATCACCTGACCTGAAATCGAATGTGACATCATAACTGCTCGTCTGTCGAAACCAAAACTGAAACAAGAGGAGAGAAGAAATTAAGTTATAAATCATTTACCGGGCTAAGAAAATTTCATGTGGCACTTTTTTTTGCTAATGTCTTTCACACCAGTACAAACAGTGAACTTGCAACGAAAGTTTTATTTCTTGTCCACGAGATGCGATCCACGCATAACTGTTTTGTTCCCACATGTGCTGCAGATGAGTGATCTGTACTGTCTGTAATGTGCGTTGCAGGTTTAGCACAGTGTTCCTAGGCTTGGTGGCCCTGTGGTACGTGCCAGTGTCGTTCGCCGAGACGGTGAAGAGCTCGGCGCCAGTGTTCACGGTGGTGATCTCGCGTCTGGTGCTGGGCGAGACGACCACCTGGCTAATCAACATGAGCCTCTTCCCTGTGATGGGAGGTCTAGCACTGTGCAGCGCTAATGAGCTCAGCTTCAACCTCCCGGGCTTCATTGCCTCGCTTTCCACAAACCTATCGGAATGGTGAGCACCGTTGCTTTCTCGCCGGTGTTGCTTTCCTTGACCAGATGCAGTAAGATAGGCGAACTTTGCACTCTTCTGGCTTACTTGCACTGGACTTTTGTTATGTTTGTTTCTAGGTTTATCTTTGGTTGGTTTATGGGGTTTAACGTCCCAAAGCGACTAAGGCTATGAGAGACGCCGTAGTGGAGGGCTCCGGAAATTTCGACCACCTGGGGTTCTTTAACGTGCACTGACATCGCACAGTACACGGGCCTCTAGAATTTCTCCTCCAAAGAAATTCAACCGCCGCGGCCGGGATCGAACCCGCGTCTTTCGGGTCAGCAGCCGAGCACCATAACCACTGAGCCACCGCGGCGGCTAGGTTTATCTTTGTTTTTCATGTTTTTTTTTTACTTCATATTGTGTTCGTTTGCGCACCTTTCATGTCGTGTGCATTTTCCTGCCGTCACAGGAATAAATTCCAAGCGTTCACCCTATATCTTTCTTCACTGTCTTTTCATTTTGTTTGTTATTAGCATATTTACTTGAAGGTCTATGTGGACGAATACAAGGATTTGATAACTAGTGCTAAACTTCCAAAGGTCTGTTAAGAGATCTCGTAAATCATATTGCCAGCAGCAGCAGAGCGAGTCATGTTCTGCAGCTGTAGAAATGATGAAAGAATAGAGAAGCTTTCTGTTCGTTGTCTTTTCACAGTTGCTTCTCCTTCACGTGCTGTCCTTTCCAAGCCAGATATATTCAGCATTCTCAGAGCATTGGAGTGGGATGATAAGTCAAGCCATGTTTTTGTCAGCAGTAAAAAAAAAGTTACATAGGAGTTCCATGTATTGGAAGTGATTTACCCTTATCCGAGTGACTTAGCTTCATTTTAGCAAAGCAGTCTGAAGTTTTGCTTGCTGAGGTGCTGGCTTGTTTTCTGATACTGATCAGTTATCTGGAATGGTTTGTTTCCAATGACATGGTGCGAATGAGCATAGGCCGAAATTTCTGGAGGCCTTCACTATGGCGTCCCTCATGGCCTGGGTCACTTTGGAACGTTAAACTCCCATAAACTATAAACTGTACGCACCTTTGGATGAAAGCACATGCTTAGAATTAGAAGCAGGCCAAGGCTTCCTCAGTCAAGCTGATCTGTTAGCTTGTCCACAATAAATGTTCTCTTTCTGAGCATACTTGTTGGCACTGGTGCAGTGTGTTGTGCAGCCATTACTTTTACTTGATGACACTCTGACGTCAGCCTGCTTGTAAAAGTTTTCTTGAAGCCTTATAGGAGTGGCCTCTGAGCTGGCATTTTAGATTAAGCTAATGGAGCATGTTTAGCTGCATGCATAAGGACTGTTTGCAGATGTCGCAAGCTGCTTCCTCAGAACATGACAACAAGAGCCATATTTGTTGACATCCCATTGCAGGAAAGTGTCAAAAAAAAGAAAAGAGCCTGCTTATGTAGCATGTTTGGTTCACTTGTTTGTGCTCATGCATCTTGCATGTCCTAAATGGGCCCGATTGGTTAATTACGTTCTTGTGCAATCAGTTTTCAGAATGTATTCTCCAAGCGCCTGCTCGCTGATGAAAAGTTCAAGCTCCTGTGAGTCGTGCTTTCCGCTTTCCTAGACATTCCTGTCTGCTTCACATACTCACCAGTTCATTTTTGTACAAACTCGGAGAATGTGCAGCTGACACCTTGCCCTGTAGTGTAATGGCTGACTTTCAACATTGAAGGCTTTCTTCCAGGGTTGTTGATCTGCTACATAATAGGTATCTCAGGAGCTTATGCTAAGGCAGGCTTTCTGTTTTAGTTTAACCACAAGAGAAAACCTAACCTTACCAAACCAACCAAAACCACGGTCGTGGTTTTGAGCCAGATTACTTTGCAAAGTCGGGTCACCTTTGCAAACTTTTTGCTGTTATGAATGCATGCAATCTAGAATTGGAGAACAGCCCATCACAATGGGATGAGGGCTGTGTTTACAGTGCACAGGTGGGGATGCTTAACTTGCAGCATTACACGTTTGTTTGCTCTTGCACTTTTCACTGTGACGTTACTACGTTTTGCAACCAGTTTTCTCACCTTGTGGGGTTGTCTGCAGACCCGTGGAGCTCCAGTGTTACACCAGCTTGAGCTCGGTGTTCATCTTGGTGCCCACCATGCTGGCTTTGGTGGACTTCTCCAAGGTGTGGGAGACCTCCTCGTGGACCACAGTGGGCACACTGGTGCTCGGAGGCCTCTCCTTCCACTGCCAGAGCTTCACCGAGTACATCCTGCTGGGCTACATCTCACCTGTCACCCACAGGTTGGTCAGGCTTTGGCTTGAACTTGACATATGGCCATTGGCTTTCAGTCAGTTGGCTCAGCAAAGCTTTTGCTGTTCTCGCCACCATCATCATCATCATCAGCAGCATCTACTGAATTATTTCCACTGCAGGAGAGGCTCTTCTATTGCTCATCAAAACCTCTTTCTCATGCCAGCTGCAGCCAACTCATTTCAAATAACTTCTAATCTCATCTCCTAACCTGGCTTTGGCTACCCCTGGCTGCGTTTTTATTTCCTTGAATACACTCTGTTAGTAACCCCCAAAAGACCATCGGTGATCTGTTCACTGCATTGCATGTCCTGCCTGGGTTTGTGTAATCTTGAAAACAAGTAACTAGTTAAATTGTCTCGACATCATGCATTCTATAATGGCAGAACAGCTCATGACCTTGTGATACGCATTCTGTTTCGGGTGCGCATTTGTGGATGCTACTACCATGGTGGTGTTGATAATGATATATGATGTACGATAATATGCTTGTTACGGATTGTTGCTGTTTCGAGAGTTTAACTGCAAACTTGTTGACTGTGGCAGCATGGTTGGTTTTGGCACTGTAATGTTCAAACGCTGTCACTGCACAAGTGGTTTGTATAACTGCTGGTGGGTCAGCTGGCAAGTATGTGCATACGGCAGAGTCCCGTTAAGACGAACTCAGTTAGGACGAATTCTCGGATAAGATGAACAATATGAGACCATTTAGTTGGTTTCCCATAGGATTCCATGTAAAAAAAATCCGCTTAAGACGAACCGTTTTGCGTGTGCTTCGGTTAAGACAAATTTTTAGCAGCGACCGCAGACCACGTGTCGACCCCGCGTAATGGTGGCCACTGAGCCTCCATGCGGCATTGTCAAGGATAAAAAAAAAAAATAAATCGCAGGAAAGTACACCCCCGCAAGATGGCTTTTGCGCACCTTCATGCAGAACTGTGGGGAAGCTGTTTTGAGGGAGCGCGCTTTCTTAGAGGGAAGCCTTCTTCTCAATGCTGAAAGGGTAGGGCACCATTGCGCCTGCACTGTGCAGAGATCTGACATGGCCAGATCTTGCCATCGCGTGTGCATCACATGCCGTGCGTTGTCTCCCGCAGACCAAAAGGCATGCATGCACAAATTGCAACCGCATGTTGCCTTTGGGCTGAAAAACTGCTGGGCCGCATTGTCAAGTGACGCGGCATCGCAACATGGCAGTTTTGTTCCTGGAAGTTGACAGAACTTGCTAATATCACACTTTATGCTGCTGCACATCATGCTCAAGTCACTGCACACTGTGCCTATTACAGCGCATTCATAATTCTGAGCTTAAAATTCCATTTACCCTTTCCCAAGCTTTGCTTGATGCATCCTTTTATGGTTCGTCCTTGGATTGGTGCACTTCATTATGTTATTGGAATGTGAGCATGCTTTATTCATTGTCTGTTGAAAGACTTTGAAAGAAAGGTGCCCGAAGTTCAGTTGGTAATGTTCTGGCAGTGTAATTTGAAAAGACTTCGCAACATTTCTTAGCCTTAGCGAACCCACGTAAACATGCGAGATAAGCTAAAGGAAGAAGTGCGACTTTTCATCCCTCAGATTAGTCCATTAACTACTATTGTTTGTTTCATTCTGAGCGCTTGAAATTATCTAGTTAACAAAATTTGATTATCTTTATGTGTAGTTAGCAAAATCTGATTCAGCAAATGGCTGATGCCATTTGCTGAAAGCATAGAATAATTTGCACTATGCCCATTAGGTGTAAGGTTAGTTGATGCATACAATACAAACTAATACTATAGAGAATCCGGTGTTGATCATGGAAGATTTCAAAGAGGCAGCTGGCACCTTGCTTTCTTAACTGAGAAAAAAAAGAAGGAACTCTTAAAGGGGAAAAATGTGTGCACAACTTTGCTGTGTAATGCCTTTCTTTGATTCATTGCATTTGTTGTGTATAGATTCACAGCTTAAAAATAGTGATTTCTTGATTTCTTGATCTTAGTTTCCTCCTTTCAGCATTTCTGATCTGGTACTGGCTCTAATTAATTAAAAAAAAAGGGGGGCAGACAAGAACAGTGTCCTATTGCAGCTCAAAATAGCACCCTGCTTGTCCCCTTGAGTTTCAGAAGATATAAAGATCAAGAACTGAGGACCCACACAAATGTGTTATTGAATGTAATTCTCCTCCCTAGCACCTAGGAAGTGACGGCAGTAGTAGTTTTACCTTTTGCAGTTATGTTTAACAGAACTATGTACTACTGCTTCTAGATATATCGCTGGAGCTACAAACTCGAATTTATCAGTTTGCTTATTCACTTGTTTGCCCACCTTTGCCTTCCAGTGTTGCAAACACGGTCAAGCGAGCCCTCATGATCTGGCTGTCCGTCTTGGTGTTTGGCAACCAGGTCACATTCCTCAGTGGGCTAGGAACGCTCATTGTCATCGCGGGCGTGTTCCTCTACAACCACGCGCGCAACGTTGCTGCCAGCTTGTACCAGTACGATGTGACACTTGGCACAGTCAAGGTCACCGACCATGACGTCTGATGAGTCTGTGGTTTTACAAACAAAAGGCTTGCTGCATTCTGTCTAGAGATGTTTTAGAATCCCTTGGAAGCAGATTGAGCGCACTATCACCAGCAGGTCTTAGTAGGAATTGTGATGAGTCTGTTCGTTGCATTTGACCCAGCCTGTGTCTAGTGCTTTATACCTGTTCCTTTTCTGTCACACTTGCAGTGCAAGCTAGGGATAGTGTAGAGCATTTCCAAGGTAGAAGGAACTAGCAGTTGTATCTTTTCCTTACGTATCAGTACGTAGTTCAGGCTGCTTTAATACGAGCAGGTATGTGGGACAGCTGTTACCAAAGTATGGATGGCCGAGATAGAATCATTACATTTCAAAATGGGAAAGAGGGCTCTGCCTTGGGAATAGCTATTCTGACACTGACGCTGTGTTTTTCTTTGTGCGAATCTTTAGAAAATGTCACGTACAAAACTTGTTGCCTGTAGCCGGATTTTGACTTCTGTGAACACAAAGCTTCCTAGGCGACTTCAACATTATAGCTGGCTGTTGTGAAGTTCCGGTATATACTGTAGTATGTCACTCTGAAAATGGAATGCACAGGCAGGCATGATAGGGCAGAATTTTTTTTTAAACGTGTAATGAATTCAGCAATCTTCATACGCCCAAATGAAGTAGTGCACACTGCATAACTTTATTTATGGCTTTTGGAAATTTGTGATGACGTGTGTATATATAACGTATGACGAAGCTTTGTCTTTGTCTGAATTAAATCTTTCTGTACATTATCATTCCTTATTTAAAACATTTCAATTTTGCCTTCTTCAAATTTCTTGCTGTACAGACACAGTTTCCAGAGTGACACTATGTTTTCGCTGGCCTTATAAGCGAGTTTGATTGTTAAAAGAGGTAACCAGTGTTTTTGCTTTCGAACTGAGCTGTTGGCTGGCGTTTTGTTCATCTTTGTTGTTATGATTAGTATTGTGATTTTTTGAGCTCCGGATGTTATACTGAATATGCATATGTGTTTGCTTTCATCTAAGAATCTTTTGCTTATTTTATTTACTCTCCTTCTCTTGTGATGCCTGTATTCTAGTTTTTCTGATTGGCTTCATTCGCATTTTGTGGGGTTTTCTAGCCATTCAGCACTATTGCAAAACATCGATTAGGAAAATAGCAAAAACACTGTGCCCACACATGCTTTATTTTGCTTGTGGGTGTGTGTTCAGTTTGCTTTTTTCAGGATTTTTTTTTACTTTTCAGGTGCCTCTCACTATTTATGTTCAGAATAAAATAAAAAAAATTGCCTCAACAGTTTATGCAAGCCTCAAGAATGCCAACTGATTTTACAGTGTGGAACATCGGTTGTTACAGGCATGTACAAATGGTTTAAAATTTTAACTTTAAATTTTAAATTTTAAATTTTAACACCACGATCTGTCACATCACGTATGCACTGGAGGGATGGTGGGATTACTACATTTGAGATCCCAGGTATATCGAAACTCGAAGGGGATCGGGGAAACAGTTCGATATATCTGCATTTCAAAATATAAAACATGGTAGTAGATGCGCCTTTCTGTAACCTAGAGGCATGAATACGGTGCACCCATGCTAGCATTGTGATCTGCCATTTGCCGCTGCGCAATTTTCTATATGCGCGTGTGTGCAGAGAAAGGAGGTTTGCAGGGAGGATGCATTTTTTTTGGTCATCTAGGTAGGCTTCCCTGCACACCAGTGGTGTCACGTGGAAAATGCGCACGCCAGACCGAAGGCTGCCCACAATCACAACCTACGTTCTCTTCGTCGTGCTGTTTTACAATGTTCTCTTGTGCCCAGCACTGTCAGCAGGTGTTTAAGGCTGAGTCCATGCGTGAAAAGTGACCGCGAGAGCGCCATTAGGAGGAGCGCCACTTCAAGAACACGACACGCCATTCGATGTATCGGTTAACATGAGTTCGATAAGTGCGAATGGTAGTGCTATACTTTTGCTTGGATTTTCGAGGGGATGTTCTGACTGTTCAATATAAATAACAGTTCAATATTTTCATGTGCTTTGTGTCACTAAGTGTAGGAGAAGAAAAGTGTCGAGGAAGAAGCCTGTGGTGCCATTGAAGGCCATAGGGATCCGTGTTGGGCTGCTCCACGACCTCTACCACAAGTATTACATACGGAGAATGTAGTGGGGAGTTTATTTACAATGTTCTCCGACGGCGACGGAGAGCTTGGTACGGCGAGGCCGACCAGTTTCTTCTTTCTCTACCCTCTTTTTTCTATCCTTCGGCGGTGACACAAAGCACGTGACAGCTTATTCAAGTACGCTATATCCAGGATCGACTGCAATTTTTATTTTTTTTTAAAGTGCATTAAAGCCCAGAATAAAATGCCAAGCAAATATGGCTCTGTTTTGAGAAATACGGTTAACTGAATTTGCCAGTTTACATAGAACAGCGTCCTCAGTTGCGATAGAAGAGTGCTACATTTGTCTTAAAGAAATTACTGCTAGCTGTAGCACCCACCCAGAAAAACTGCAAGCTTGCTATGTACATAGTGGTGTATGTAGTGTTTGAAAGTAATGAAGGATTCTATTTTAATGCACTCTCATATTAGGAAGCTTTTACTGCAGAGTATTGTAGCAGTTGAAAGTATTAAATCTGCCAGTTTTTTTTTTGTGTGGTTGAGTGAGATTCATGAGGCTAATGAAAAACAATCATCTCTAAGGGAGGCTTGCGATGATCTCAACAGTAATGTGTGCAGCAACATATAAAAAAGACTGCGCTTTCCTAAGAGTTGCATTGCTTCAGCATAGCTATCTTCCTCAGGTCTGTCTGGTAGGAGACGCTAGGTTTTTGTGAGAGGCTTCAGGTTCATGCTTTTCTATGTGCCAGAAATGACCTGACCAGTTGTTAATGAAGAGGAATGACGTTCTCAATGATTCATTTGCTTTATGCTGTATAATTTGTTTCCAGTAACTACTGCATCTAACATGCAGCTGCATGATAGGGGCATGTTTACCTTTCTCAGTCGCTTATTTCATCATGCAGGCAAACTACGCCAGCCATGCCGTACTGAACCATTTCAGCACAGACTGGATAACAGTTGCATGTGCCACCATAGAGTTTCTTACTATTACCTAGAGGGAAAGCTGGCAGCCCGTCTATGGGAGTTTGCATGGCGACCCCCTCGAGACCACTTCAGCCACCATGGGTGCTCAAAGCATCATGGGGCGGTGAGCTACTTGTTGCGGAACTGCAACTTTTGGCCAAAAAATAATAGAAAAATAAAGCTGTTTGATAACTACAAACGTCCTAACATTCAATAACTTGTCTAATGATTGCCACAAACGAGCAGAAAAGCATTTAAGTGCAAAGTTTGCCCAAAATAAGAGACGACTCGCTCTCCTATTGGCCAAGTAGTGAACACTATAAAAACTAATATTTCGTAATTAACAGGCGCACTTTTAAAAGTAAATATGTTTTCAAAAAAAAATGTTGCTTAGATACTTTAAGAGGTTTTTTAATGGCATTTCGGTAGAGTAAAACCTATTGGCGTCGTGTGTGTGTGCGTTTTTACTACTATGGGTTTTGCACACTGCGTTCGCGCGAAAGTCGTCTGCGCACACACGAACAGCGTTTTCGGAATGAAACATCTTAGTAGTGCCACTCCGTGTTCCCGAAAAACTACGACTGTTCCGCAACAAGTAGCTCACCGCCCCATGATGCTTTGAGCGTCCATGGAGGCTGAAGGGCAGCGCCGCCAGCTTTCCCTCTAGGTAATAGTAAGAAACTCTATGTGTGCCACGTAGTTCATGCTGTATGGGTGAATAGTTAACCATTAATGAGATCTGTTAGCCATGTACAAGGCAATGCACTGTCATCTGTCCACGGCTATATAGTGTAGGCGGTTGTGTATGGCTCAGTTGCTCACATGTGCTTTTTCTGTGTAATTCAGAGAGGAAGGAAATAGAATCTGAGAAGAGTTACCCACGAAGCACCATAGACGAAAAGTGCGCAAAAAGTCGCACAGAAGATGTAACAGCTGTAGCATTGCAGGCCGAGTGTAGGTATAATCCTGCTAGCTCCTGGGCTTTAGGTCAGCTATATATTTAGCTAAGTGGCATTGTAATGTTGCACTTTTTATGGCCCGTTCTGTACTCGGAGAGCAGTTGCATTGTCTTGCTGAAATTCCTGTGCAATATTGGCAGCATGTAGAAGGACCTAAATGGCAAGGGCATATGAAGGGATGAGAGGAATTTCCCAGCACAAGATGGTGCTGTGCTCTCCTGGAGCTTCGTTATGAGTGATGTCATGGCCTGGCATACTTTTTTCACCTCCTGCATAGTGCAATTAAGGCTTGCTGCATAAGTCTTGTGATGTGCTAAATTTGGTTGTGAAACATGGCTCAAACTCTCTTTCAAGCCCATTACTAAAAAACTTCCAACATTGTGGCACATGATGCCGCGGTTCTGTGTTGCCTCTCTCTGAATTTCTTAGATGCTGTTAAGGCATTGTCTTAAGGGGCACTGAAGACAAACAGAAGTTAGCCTGTATCAATAGGCTACCGCTTTCTAATCACAAAGAGACCATTTTCGCCAAAAAATGAAGTTTTAAGCTAGACTGAAGACAACAAAACAAATGCAGCTGTTGCCATCATCGGCCAATTTTGTAAGTTAAATGGATGCGTCAGCGCACCAATTTTTTGGCACAGATCCCACTGCCACACTGCCATTTGCTTCAATATGGTGGCAACCCATCCTTTTTGGTGAGAATGTCGTGATCGACTGGCAGGAAATACGTTTTTACAGTCGGGCAAACTGGCACCATACCCATAGAGTCAGAGAATCAATTTTTACTCGGAGCAGTAATTGGATGGAGTTGTTCTGTATCTCCCGAATGGCTGCAAATACATGCAGCACAGCTACGGATGCAAGTCAAATTGTGTTCTCTGCTTTTAGCAGTGATCAGCCACATTTAAAGCTCTTCACTGCGTATCGGGCAACAGGCAGTAAGGGCGAAGTATTTTTCCATATTGAAAACTGGGAGGTGCATTCGGCAGAGAAGTACCACTTGCATTTGTAATGTTGCATATTATTAAATGAGATAAACTGCAAAATCTGCTGTTTGCATTTTTGTATTGTACTAGTCACCAACTTTAATGGTCCCTCATAGTGGCCTGTAGTTTCATTTTCACTGGAGCTGATGCTTTTTCACTGACAATGACGTAGCTTTGATAAAGTAGTAAGATCAGTGGAGAACAGGAAGAAAAAGTAAGCTGCTGTGGCCAAGCACCACACTTTAAATATGGCACTGCCTAAATCAGTTGTTCTGGTTTTTTCACAGCTATGTACTCTGTGTGTTTAGTAGCAGTTTAACAAAAAAAAAATCACTTCAGCTCTTCCCCATTCAGCCTTTCTGCTTGAACTGTTGGAAATGCAGTTCATGAAATGTAATGGTCTGAAATGTTTGAAGAACAACAGGGTGTTAATCAACAATCATGAACACAGCTCAAATTTCTTTACACGAAGGGTTACTTGAAGCATTAGGTTATCGTATCCCTTGACATGTGTTCTGGTTCACAATGGGATTGACCTGTCCCTTGTTGACTGCCCTTATTATTGTGATGTAAGCTCTGTGAGCTGAGCATCTGTGATAATGAAAAAAGTGTGTTCTAATTTGGTAACCATTCCGAAGAGTGTCATGAAACTCTAGAAGCATGCTTGCATTTAAAACTGGAACTTAATTTCTGATGCAAATCTTTGTATTGTGTGCTCCGAAATTCCTTATGAATAGTCGTTTCTTTGCTGTTCAGTTTCGCTTTAATCTTCAGTTCATTCTGCATGCTTACACAAGCATTGTCTTTCAAGCTTAGGCTGGTTTCTCTTGCTCATTTATTTATTTAAGTGAAAAAGTGGCGTAAAATGAGGCTTGTCAAATTTGTAAAATATTTGTGCTTTCTCAAGTGAATGCCAAGGAGAATGTACTGATAAGATAGGTGTTGACATTTCCTGGTCCCTGTGGTTTATACGTATGCTGGTGCAATCATAATTCAGGACATAAAGGCGATTTTGTCTGGAAAAACGGGCATTACATATTTATTCTAGATGTGCATTGTCACCATGTCTCTGTAGAGGATTGGTGGGCGCGTAAATAAAAATATTGTGCGACAACCAGATGTGTGTGCCTCATTATGGTTGCATTCTTTGGGCTCAACTGCACTGCTGCTTTGACTGTAATAAAGCAGCAGATAGCCTTAACTCTTTGAAGGTTTTTGCCGTGTATGTACGGTGGCGGTTTTCTGTCCCGAAAGGTCTTTGCCGTACGGGTACGGTTTCGATCTTCCGTTTGAAATTTTGCGCCAAAAGAACAGTGCGTGCTCACTGGGGGGTGCTGCCACCTATTAGGACTTACAAGAAGTGTTTGAATTTTGTGCTGCCTTCTTACGGAGATAAGCAGAACTTATGTCTAGCTTTAGCGCGGCGGCACAGACTGCGGCAACACCCCTTTTGTAGTTTTGGTTTCGCCGCGTGATCGCAACGGAGTCACGCGAAATTTGAGTTTTCTTTTTGTCAGCACTATCTTGCAGGGGCTGCCGAAGTTGATTTCTATTTTTATTGGCGCTGCTCTTAGCTTGCTTATCACCGTTGCTCGCGAGGTATTCTCGCCCTGTGGCAACGCGCCTACACGGTTTCGATTCCGCCGCGGGATCGCAACGGAGTCGCGCGAAACGTGTTTTCTCTTTGTGGGCACTGTTTTGCAGAGGCGGCGAAAGTTGATTTCTATCTTTATTGGTGCTGCTCTTAGCTTGCTTATCACCGTTGCTATTCTATTCTATTGAACATTTTCCAGTTGTGAGTGATGCTGTCACCAAAGTACTGTTCCTAACTTTTTTTAACTATTTATTCTCGATTACATTTTGTAGATTCAAGATTCGCAATAAAGTAATTTGACCACCTGGGAAAGTTTTCTTCAAAATAATTCGACCCTCAAAGGGTTAAAGATAAACCCTGAGCAGGATATACTCCTGCATGGAAATGTGTGCTGGTTTACATAGTAGACAATGACAACAACTATTTTATTTACCTGGGGATCGAGAGAGAAAACCTTTTACTGGCGACAGTCAGTTATAGGACCTTTGACTAGAGCAGAAAAGTTGTCCACGATGAGCTGCCATATCCTCAGCTGTGTTGGCAGTCTCTCTTTTTTACCCCAAAGCCTCTCTTCCCCCCTCAGTTCACGAATGCCGAGACATTTGCCCCCTTCTCTGTAACATGCACCCAGTCTTCTGTACCGGTCGACGACAGAAAAGGGCGGAGACTACACAAATTTACGGTAATAACCAGGAAGTGGCCTATGTGGATGCTGCCGAGTATCACCACCGATACGCCTTTGCGCTCACGGTAACGGACCATACTGGCCGCCCACTTTCCCTGCCTCCATCATGACTTTCTCTTTCGATATCGCCAAGGAGGTAGCCATCATGCTAGCCGCCATCTCCTACAGCTCAACTCCCGAAATCATTACCAGTGACTCCAAAACTGCAATCAGTTATTTCTCTAAAGGCCGGATTTCTCCCATCACCCTCCGCCTCCTACAATATAAACTCCCCACTCACACCATCCAGCTCATCTGGACCCCCCGCACACTCCTCCCTCCCAGGGAACGAGGCTGCCCACTCACACGCCCGAGGCATTACTATCTGGGCAGGGTCCAGCAGCTGCTATCCCCACCACAAAGCAAGATCAGCGAGGGACCATTGAACACTCATCACGAGATCACACAAAATTACCAACTTGAACGATGCCTTTACCCACTGGCCAACGGGTCCCTAACCCGCATGCACGAAATCTGGCACCAGCTTCTAATGCACGCCTTTCCTGATCCCGCAGTTTTATCCCGTGTCCACCCCCCATCCTCTACTCTCCCAAATGCAGATTTTGTGATGGGCATGCTAAACTATCTCGCATCATGTGGGCCTGCCCTATCACCCCCTTCTCTTTAATCACTACCGAAGAACAGTGGGAGACCGGGGCGCTCAGCTTGGAGCCAGAAATTCAGGCTTGGCTCGTCCCAACAGGCTGAATGGGTCACCGAGGCAAATAAGCTCTTGGCTGTCCGGTGGGGTTGACCTGCTGTGCTATGAGCGGCTCTGCCCCTCCCACTCAGATAATAAAGTTTATTGTCTGTCTGTCAGCTGTCTGTCCAAAGCCCAAGCATAATATACAGCAGAAAGGGACTAGAAAATTTTAAATATTAGTCTTATCAGAAGATAAACTTAACAGAAGTAAAGATGTGAGCATGCTGGGTGTGTCCACATACACGTTACACGAAAACAAGTAAAACTGCCTTTCAGAGAGAGCTTAATATATACTTCACTATGTACTATCGCGCTCAATATGACTTGCAATGCCCGGCAGCGTGGCTGGAGCGCTTACCGCAAGCATGGTGGGGCCGGCAAAGCGGCGCGCTTGAAAACGAAAGGGAAAGGATTTTGCTGTTCCAGCAGTGACCCTTCTCCCCAGTGTCGTCTGGTCTAGAAAGAAGCATAGCGTTATTGCATCTCCAACGCTAGCGCGGTAACATTTGTGTGACAATGCAAGGCGCATATCGCAGTTGATCTCAGACTGCGCAGAGCAGAGGATGTGGGGGATGCGGCTGACTGGTGGAACAGCAGAATCCTTCCAACTTTGTTTTCAAACACGCCACTTGTTGGCACCACCGTGGATCCAGAAAGAGCTGCGGCCACACGCTCGTGTGTTGCAAGTCATATTGAGCGCAATAGTACATGAAGTGAGGCAGAGACCAAAGGCATGAAACAATCGCATTATCCTACTTGAAAATGGCATTGGTCTAGTTTCAATTTTTTTCCTTTTTTTTAGCACGAAAGCACTACTTCAATAGCAAAGCTGAAAAACCAGAGGAATGTGTAAAGCCTCAACATTTAAACTTTGAAGGAACACCAGCGGCGGAGGCCTTGCGTAGCTGCTCCATAAACGCACGGAAACGCGCAATGACGGACAGAGATCTTAACCAAGAAATCATCTGAACTGAGTTCGTCTCAATCGGAGTCTACTGTATGGGCTTCTGTGGGAGAGGAATTTGCTCAAACTTTGAAGGCATTATGAGAATAGTAAAGGCACATGCATTTCAGCAGTAACGTAGAGTAGAACAAATTCACTCCGAATGTTATGTTTAACACATAAACACGTCATCCCAACTATCACACTATCTTGACTCGCAAGCAGGGCAAGAAATCCTCTAAGAGTTTTTTTTTGCAGCACTATCTATAAAGCTCTCTGAGAGCTGCATGCAGAATCACTTTGCAGAGCTCAATCTGAAGAATAAATTCACAACACACTGCAATCCAAAATATGAAGACCACTAAGTCACATAGGTGTGAGATGTTTATTCAGACATTTCTTGCTGGAAGTTGATGGTGTGCATTCTTCACGTAAGCAATGGAGGCCATGAACTTAGGATTTCTTGAACTTCTTCAAAAGATTGCTCTGCTCAATGGCTGCCCTCCTCTTGCGCTGCAAAGCACATACATAAAATGTGTCAGAAGGCTTTCCGCTTGGCTAAAATTAGTCCATTTTCCAGCCCATAGAACACATACATATGTAAGCCACACCTCCTATAGTGTACAGCTTTTACTTTGCTAAATTAATCTAAGCTGTCACTAAAAATGGCAACTGGATGTAACCTTGAAAAGTGGCTTGATTCTCCTTGAAGTGCAGGTCCTCTCTACCTCGAGAAAATTCCGAAATCAACATGTAGAGATTCATGTGCTGTGCGGTCGAAGGCACCACAAATGTGCATCGCCAAAATGCAAGTGAAAGCTTTTTGCTGCCTGTCAGCAACCGTTACAACTAGCAGTATTTGCAAAAAAAAAAAAACAGCGCAGTAGACGGGACTAAGAAGAGAGAACACACAGACACAGGCGCTGTGTCTGTGTGTTCTCTCTTGGTCCCGTCTACTGCGCTGTTTTTATGCAAATAATGTACCAACTAGCCCGGCTTATTCCTCTCTTGGACAACTAGCAGGTTTTTAATACTCTAATTGTGCCACACAAAACCTTACCAAAGATGCTCAAGTTGCATGGTCCTACCCATAGCCTCCATTTATGACAAACTATTCATAGGAAAAGTATACAGAATGTGGGAGCTCTGAAAAAAAAAAAAATCTCCAAGCAGCTTCGTCTGCAGCTACTGCAGCGCACTTTGAACTCCATGCTGTTCACTCAAAAGCAGCAAGAAAATTTTGTCTGGACATGGCTTTTGAGTTCCGTGAACTTTTGGCTTTTGAGTTCCGTAAACTGTTCGCTTTAGAGTTCCGTAGACTGTTGGCTTTAGAGAGTTCCGTAAACTTTTGGCTTTTGAGTTCCGTAAACTTTTGGCTTTTGAGTTTCGTAAACTTTTGCTGCCAGCTGTCCTATCAGTATTCTTCAAACTGATGGGTAGGCTTGGTCCCAGTTCAACGCTAGGGTGAGCAGCAAATCAGCTCTGATGGCACTCACATTGGGAGTTCCAGGCGTCGCACCAACGTCGAGGATCTCCGAGATTCCCCGTGCCGGCATGTCTGCGGTGGAGCCTGGCTCCACTGTGCTGGCACCCAGGGTGCTGCCAATGCCCGTTCCGGTATTGCCGCTGCTGCCGCCACCGGCCATCGTGCCCCCGCCGGGTGGCGGGACACCAGCGGCCGCGGCAGTGGCAGCGGCTCGGTCTGGAGCCAGCACCTCGAACTGGTGTCGCAGGGTCTGCAGCTCGTACTCGCAGGTGGCCAGGGCCAGCTTCAGCTCGTACAGAAGCACCATGTCACTGCGCAGCTCGTTGAAATGCTGGCACACTTCATCGCTCGGCGTTGGATTCAGCTCTGCACGCGCAGGTAAGAGGAGGAGGAATGAGAGAGGGAGAAAGCACTTGTGGAAGCTGAACTCATGAATGTTTAGCGTAGTGGGGTCGTGCGGGGACCCAGGGACTTACATGTCCCAAATCCCATGGTCAATAAAGTTATTTCTCTCTCTCTAGCAGGCATTTTCAAACTGGGTTCCTTGAGTGCTTACTAAATACACGGAGCACCAGAACACATGAACACTTCAAACCCCATCTTTCTTTCACCTGTCGTATTTTGGGACTGACCATACTCTAATAGCTTGTAGCAGACTGTTTTACGACACAGCCAATGATTATAAATTGAATTATGGCATTTTCTGCATGCTTTTTTTTACATGCATGTTAGGCAGGAAGGAATATAATCTAGGACATGCAGCGTTCTTTGGCAGCTTCTGAAACCCGCTGGGTTTCCCTGAGGCTACAAAAATTGAGAACCCCAGTTGAAAAGCTTTACATTAGCTTTAAAATATCACACAGGTCTATATGAATACACATCAACTGGTTTAAAAAATGGGAGGCCTGGAGGCTGCTATGTGTCACTTTTGGAACTAAACAGACCACCCAGGCAGCTAGAAGTCATGACATGACTGACTGCTAGACAGAAAGTGAGAAATTTTTAATCAGACTTTGGTAACACGCACTTCTAATAAAAACTGCTCCTAAAAAAATGTGAAATAAAAAAAAATAACCTTGAAGGCTTTCTGCGAGCTCTCTCTTAAATGAACTCGTGAAATAAAACTATAATGAGCCACGTGTTGCAATAAGCAGCACAAGGCAAGGACCCAGCTTACTACACTCAAATGTACATGTGTGCAACTTGTGTGGACCAGTTCTCCAGCTGCAAAGGAAGCCAAGCAGACAGAAAACACTGCACACATTTCTTCGCTAATGAGACAAACCTCACTACCAGCTGCTACCAGTGTGGTACAAATTTTTGACAGTTAGCTAACTGATCGTTTACCCCAGAAAAACTGCCATAACTATGAATGAGAATGCGACACTCACCAACACCCAGTTCCTGGAGCAGCTGTTCAATGGCCTTCGTCTTCTTCTGGCCCACTGACGCTGGCAGCTTCATCTGGTAGGATTGAGAATGAATGACGGAAAAGGTCATTACACAGGGGTGCAATAAGCAGCCCTTCCAGCAAAAGCATGAGGACAGCCCAGCTGTATGTGCACAATTTTTTTGTAGCAGATTCAGCATGTAAAGAAAGAAAATAAAAAGTAAAACAGTCGACAGTACTCTGCAGATCCCAGAGAGCATGTTACACAGCGCCACCACAAGCGTCCCCACTTTTTGCCAACGCCATGAAGCATGATACATGACATGATAAACAGATAAATGATTACTCTGCACTCACCCTGTGGCTTCGTAGGGACACCCCACAGGCCTTGAAGTCTGGGAACCGAATGCCCGCAGATTCCACTGCCTGCCAGCAAAAGGAGTGGGATAAAAAAAAAGAAAAAGTAATGTAAGAGACCATTATTGTGAATTTTAAGTCATGTACAATTGCAAATCACCACCATCACCATCAGCCAGATTCCATCCACCGCACAAAAAATTGCCCTCCAAATGATCTCCAGTTAGCCCTACCAAGTTACTAGGAACGCAACAATGCATGCACAAGGAGAAGAGAGAAAGGAAGGGATGACACCACTACAAAATTTAGCAAGACTATGAACACTATCGGCACTGATCCAAACAATCGCATGAGTTCGGACAACTGTCACACACCTCACTATACCTCAGTACAGAGTGACCAGACTCAGCATTCCTTAAAAGCTCTGAACGTCTTAAACCTGCGGATCAAACTCTCCTTTCACTTGACTCTCTCAGAGTAGCTACGACATGCAGGCCACCTGACAACTGACTACACTGCCCCCAAGCATGCACCGTTCCTCTCTCCCTGTTTGAAATATAGCTTGTTCCAAAGCGTACACGCCATATGTACAAATAAAGAAGTAGAAAAGGGGACAACACCTGCTGCCCACTTCTTGCACTGTGCTACCAGACCTCCACACAAATGTTAGCAAGCAATGTTGCACAAAAGCAGCACAAACAAATAAACCTCAACAAGCAAGGCACCAGTTCCAGCATAAGCCTAGTGACCCATGAAACGACACCAGTATTTATAGCCAAGCACAGATGCTTCAATGCTGTGCACTGCTCTATACTAAGCATATGCGGGCCATCAGTTGTGATTTTGATTTATGGGGGTTTAACATCCCAAAGCGACTCAGGCTAAGAGAGACGCCGCAGTGAAGGGCTCCGGAAATTTCGACCACCTGGGGTTCTTTAATGTTCACTGACATCGCACATTACATTGGTTTCTAGAATTTTGCCTCCACCAAAATGGTGAACATCTGTTTCAGTGATGCT
Organism: Amblyomma mixtum; assembly: GCF_055824585.1. NCBI lineage: Eukaryota > Metazoa > Arthropoda > Arachnida > Ixodida > Ixodidae > Amblyomma > Amblyomma mixtum. Next base: position 255,097,708 of record NC_143013.1, read on the forward strand.
AAATATGAGCAGTATACCCATGAACTACAACAGTAATGCACCTTTGTACAGATGTACAGAAATGGCATGCGAAACTCTTCTTGCATCTTGAATAAACAGCGCGAACGAAGACGAGCACAAAAGACAAGAAAACGGACGACACAGCGCTGTGTCGTCTGTTTTCTTGTCTTTTGTGCTCGTCTTCATTTGCGCTGTTTATTCAAGATGCTTAACCAACTAGCCCGTCAAAACGTGCTAAGCTCTTCTTGCAATTGGCTCTAAAATGATTATAAAATATATTTTAATACTAGCCCTCTCAAAAAAAAAAAAAGCACTTTCCTTCAATGCAAAGTGTTCTGCCAAACTGAATGCAGATCAATTGCTGCAACATGGTTTGTTTACAGATTACTCAACATAGTCTTGCTTCACTAACTGTGATCAACGATCTTGAGCCAAGTGAAGGCTCCTCACAGCCGGCGAATGGGTGGAGTGGAAGAGAACTCACCCCTGGCTCGGTGCGGCTGCTCTTCTGCACACTGAGCTTCTTCTTGGGGCCCTTGCGCTCAACGCGTCGTGCCTCCGCACTGTTGTCCGCCGCTGTGATCAGCTTCTGCAAATCCTGCGTCTTCTTCTCGCGCTCCTTCTTACGCAGCTCAATCTTGCGCAGCTCACCCAGGAGCGTCTGCTCTTCTTCCACCTGCGTGGGTTCGCCAGCAGATAGGCTCAGTTGCTGAGCATGTTAACATCGCTACTTACATGAATAGTCATCACTTAAAAATATGCAGACAAAAAAAAAAAAAAAACGCAACCCAGAGAGAACTGCAAAACCAAGGTGCCTTGGAGCCACAGAGTTTGTGCTGTCGCAAACCAGATGTCACCACAGCATAGAATTAAATCTCGTTTACTTTGGCTTCTTGACACCACTCTCCTATTTTTCCCTCCGTCCATACCTTTCATGAATACGTGATGCAAAATTTCAGCAAAGAGCACTTGCTGGTCTAAGTTGTAACAATTATTTTTCGATTAAGAACACTAGCACGCAAACAAACGCAGACCCTGCCTGCAACGCAGATGCCACGACGATGCTGCTGATGGCAATGCTGCACGAGTTAACAAAGAATAGAAAACAATGGCAACTTATTGCGTTTCCCAGAAAGCTCTGCGAGGAGAGGACTCTAGTTATACTGTAGAGTTGGTTGTGGCTGGAAGTAAATTTTGCACATTATAATGACTTACACAAGGAAGAAATGTATCATGACAAGATCGCTGTACACTCAACAAGTCCTCTCCAGTAACAACCTATGCTTTATATTGCAAAATGATATACAGTCAAACCCGAATATAACGAACTCAGATAGAGCGAATTATTCCTTATAACGAACACTCGAAGTTGTGATATCGTTATCCATATGAAATGTATTTTTTATAACGAATTACACATTGGATACAGCGAACTCTCAGCGCGCGCGATCGCTCGCCAAACGCCCGCCAACGCGCCTTTGTGCCCGCATCCAGTATCTCTAGGCAGCCATTTCCGGGCCGCAATCGGTGCCGCGATCGCCGCTATCGCGTGCAATCGGTCGTCAAACGACCGCCAACGCGCTACTGCGCCGGTTCCATGTCGCGACGCCCCGCTGCCTGCCCCCGCGCCGCGCTTTCGTGAAATGCAGGGCAATCGGCCCGGGAGGCTTTTCTGCAGTAGCTTAGGGCTCCCTCCACTGCGCATGCGCGGCCCCGCGACGCTTTCCCCCGTCTTCTCAGCTTTCTTTGCTCGCGTTTGCAAGTCGTGCTGCTCGCTTCCGGACGTCCCTACTTTGTCGACACATTCCGCCGCTACATCCTGCAAGATGACGACGAAGCAGCGGCGTGCCGTGCCGCTTTCCGACAAACTTGAGATGATTCGCCGCGTTGGGTGCGGCGAAAAAAAGGCTGACGTTGCCGCGCACTTCAAGATTCTGAGGAGCACGTTACTGCTCCGGAATACAAGGAAGCGGACTGGAGTTCGTGGAAATGATGTCGCGCGTCGAAAATGTGATTCTCACTGATGCAGCTAAATGCAGTGTTCAGGCAAAAATCACTGCCTACTGCAAATAAGTGTGCATTCCTCTGCAATAAATTTCTTAATACCTTACTCATGGTGAGTGACATTTTTTTTTCCTTAGCGCGTTTTCGCTCTGCCGTTCCGGACTTCGTGTATAACGAATTTGGTACTGAGGTTCGTTAAAAGCAGGTTCGGTTATAACGAAATACTTCATATAACGAACTATTCGAGTTAAATCACGCTATTCGTTATAACCGGGTTTGACTGTAGAGTACAGCCTTCGTTAACCTCACTAAGGAGCTGCCACTGTTTGGCTGAGCATCTGAAAGTTGCTGGCGGTAGCCGCCTGAGGTCGTGACGAAACCGAAAAAGACATTCTAAAGCGTGAGAGATGCAGATTCGACTCTCACGGTTTGTTACCAGAGCATGCCTGGTGTAGCTCAATCATGCACGGTGTGCGCTTAGTATGCCGTAGGCATAGCAAAACCATCACGCAGGTATCTAAAAAGTTGCTTGGCTGCATGTTAAGGTGCTCAAGTCAATATGGAAAAGATGCCCTGGTAGCTTTTAAAAACAAACCAAGAGGCTCTATTCTGAGGCAACTTTATGATGACCTATAGACAGCAAATGCAGGCCTATCTTTAAGTAGGAGAAGTCTGAAATACTGAAATCAGACTGACTGAAGTAAGTAAGGCCCAGTCAGAATCCCGCTGTCAGTCCAATAGTCACAGGCATGCGTATCACTGCAGTGTATGTGCTGAGGCGCGGGACTTTCAGAGTAAACAGTAACACACACATCAAACAAGCCGAAACAGTGGCTATGGTCAGACCCACCTGTTCTGTGGTGCGATCGTACAGCTTCAGAAGCTGCTCCTTGCGACGACGCTCGTGGTCAGCATCGAAAGCACGCCCTTTGGGTTCCTGTCCGGGGGGAGCCCTGACACGAGCCAAGGTCTTCATTTGCAGAAAAAAAAAAAAAAGAAACAGAAAACATGAAACCAAGCCCCACCAACAAAAGAGGAAAACCCACACGGCCATAACTGCAACAAGGGCTATGGACACCAAAATGGCGCATTTACAATCACAACTCTGAAAGGCATCCGTTCCAGGCATCTGGTACCAGGCATAAGAAGTCTCACATGACACTCAACTGCTAGATACAGCTGTTGCTTCTACACAGAGTCACATAACCAAAACTTTGGTTAAGAAATATATATTTAAATTATAAGAGCATGCTGAAATGAAAATCATAAAGAGCACACTTTCTCTTGATGACTGTGAATGTTTTCTTCTGGTACTGGCTTCACAAAAACAGCATTGCTTTGTCCTTTCTCTATGAGGCCTCTCAGAAGCCTCCATAAACCTGGAAATAAAATTTTTGCTGTGGCTTGTTGGGTTAAAAAGGAGAATAAAAACAAGAGCAGGATATGATGACATGAAGCAGATGCAGACTTCGAATCCCCAGTAAGCCCAACTTCGAACCTTAGCACAGCAAGCAGCTAGATGACTCAAGAAAAAGAAAACTGCAGAGCTTTCCTTGTCAAAAGGAAGCCAGCTGAACATTTAACTATCTTTAAGGGATTATGCCTAGACACCACAATTCAATGAGAAAGGAACAGAACCGCTCCACTTAGAACGATTTTAAACCTGGAACAGTGCGCAAAACCAGTACAGCACAAAGAACCAGTTCACCTGGCAGATGCCGTAGTACCGCTCCTTGAGATCTTCCACAGAGCGTCCCGTGGGGAAGCGTGCGGTGTCCCAGCGATCCCGGACGATGAGGAAACGCTGGTCAAAACGCCGGCACAGCTCAAGCAGGTGGTCCGTCTCAGCCCGGCTCCACTGGGAGCTCGCCAGGTGCTGTTGGTACTCCGCTTCCGTGTAAGTTGGCACAGGCACCTGCTGCTCGACCAGATTTATTTCCACCACGTGAGTCCAAGGCGCCACTTTGTGCACAGAGGTACGTGACAAACGCGTCCAAGCATCAGAAGCAAACAGCACTATGGCAGACAAAAAGCAAAGGCACAAACACAGAAAACAAACTTAATGTCCAACCAGTAACTTGGTGCACATAGCACTTAGTACTAAGAACCTTGTGATAACAAAGTTGAAGGGTCACCAAAACCGTTTAGTTACACCCAGTTTTGTTATATCCCCACAGATTTACAGCATTGCATTTATTTAAATTATTTGCGCAATAATGCAAATATTTAATAATCCAAGGAGAGGGCAAATAGCGCAATGAACAAAACAGCAGGACAAAATGAATCATGCTGCACAAAAAGGAGAATGCAGCATAATGCGCAGACAGTGTTACGCTCCATTATAATTTTGCATCCGCATTACCGATGAGAGACTGTGTTCATCTGTGTCCTGTGAGCGGTTTCCCAGTGGTAGAGCATTAAAACCTTCAGTGCCGCAAATGTTTCTGCCAATTTTTCCAGAGCTCAGACTCGCAATGGGAAGTTTCATAACAGCTTGCTAGCTAGATGTCTAGCGAAAAGCTAGCAAGAAAGAGATGAAAATCGTTATTGTTGGACAGCTGAGAAGTCAAAAGGAACAAAAGTTAAGACATAATGGTTACAGCAATGCTACTTACCTTGTTGAACTTGGCAAAGGGGTATTCTTTGCCTTCGTCAGCTAATCTTCGCCAGTGGCACAGCATCACTCCATCCTGCACAAAAGGTTGTGGTTCAAAGTAGAAGCTAACCTTCAGCCATAGTGGAAACAGAGCAAGAAAGAGTGATAAAGCTGGCCCATGCAATCTTTGACGTGCAAGAACTTACCTCTCTGCTCAAAAAAGAAAATCTCGTTAGAGTTGATTGTCAATAATTTGAACATGAAGAAGACTGAAAATATGTTCGTATTATGCACAACTCAAATTAAGGCAAACCTTTTAAGTTGAAACTATGTGAGTCTGTTTTAGACATAACAGCATTTTCTATGTAGAGAAATTCGAACTCCTTTTTGTACATGCCCAATTGATCCTTGGTGATTTCCTTGAGTAGCACTTATTACAGTTTGAAGTCAGCATTGTATTGACACTGCAGCATGTCCAGGTGTAGGATCTTATTCAGCAGCTCTTCCTTTTAGCATTTTTACCAAACTCTGCTTATGGCCACGCTGTCAGATTGACCACGGGCCAAATACAGTAAGTGACAAATAACTAAAAGCATGGCCTCATGCAATGTTAAAACTACAGCAGTTCCACTTCTGTCTGCGCACAGATCTTTGTCACAGTGCTACATCTCGCTAACAATGCTGGCTATATATACGATAATGGACCCAATAAAACACCACTCGAATTCATGCACATCATCTTCACAGTGTACATTCAAGGCATTTATGCCTCGTGGCAAGTCACTTCTGAAAAAAAAAAAAAAAAAGCACAGCAACAAGTCCTGGAACTGAAGAGTCACAAGCCTAGGGACAGTCCACAACCTCATTATTACAGTCAGATACAACTTAAGTCCAGTGAAGCTTCGTCCACATTCACGAGTGCCACACAGATTTCCTCTGCGACAAAAAAGTAAAAGTAGTCTGTTGTCAAAATGCTTCGTCGAAATGCTGTTGTCAAAATCTTACTACAGAGTTCATTACATTCCTGCACAGTAAGCCTTCTTGAGCGGCCTGCAGAACTTACAAATGAATTCTACACTGGAGCACAAATGGGCGTGGGCTAGCAGGTTTCAGGGTTAGTTGGTGCCCTTTGATTTGGGCAGGCCAGCAGACAGGAAAGCATTGTGCCCAGCCTGCTTCTTTATGTCGTCTCCGTTCTATCATTCAAGCTGGCCTATGCAAATGGGCGCAGGCACTTGAACTCTTTTGTGCATGAATGCATTCCCCCATAAACAATGTCAGCCGCAGAATCAAAAGAATAATAAAATACGAATGATAGTACCTAGTTCCTTGTTACGATTATGCTTTATGAAGCTGACACTACTGTGCAAAATCAGCATGCTTGCTGTAAAAAAAAAAAAAAAAATCAGCAATAATAAAGAGAAACATGAAGCATTGAAGGTTTGCATGGATGCTGACTATGCGCAGTGCAGCTACAAATTAAGAAGGAAGAAAAAGAAAAAAAGCGAGAAACAGTGGCAAAGGTGAACAGGCCAAACTAGGACAAAACAAATCTTAGACGCACATAATACAGAAGAAATTTGCTAATTACATATAAAAAAAATGTGGGGGAAAAGCGTATTGTCCAAGCACCCAAGATTTTGAGAAGTGTAACTGACAAAAAGAGGTACAAGGTACAAAGGCATTTATATTGACTTTCATTTTATAAATATGTCGATTAGCATTTCTTGGCATGTCTGAACAGCTCCTTTTCTAGTGTTCGCATAATTCATTACCCATCCTCATCACAGAAGAAACATCGCGCCATATCTGGTCTGGCAATATCTGGCAATGTCAAAAATAGCCGGGATCTTGTTTCTTTAGATGCGTCACCCCCTCGCACCACTGCGTTGTGGGGAAGCTGCCACGGGGGTTGACTGCCGTAGCGTTTTTGCTTTTTAATGCCGTGTTCCCCAAGCCCGGCCCACTCATACATAACTGCGTTGTAGTTCCTGGATGCCTTGCTCCCTTGCTCTTAGGCACTGCGGATAAACCTCCATAATGCCTCCTCTTCCTGTGGCATCGTTGCTCGACTGTTAAAGCGATGTTCTATATTTTTTCTTCATGCTTAACTCCTTACCATCTAAGCACTGCAGAGAAGAGACTGCAGCAGGTGACTGCCACTGCATTCCAGCTCTTCACATCGTGGGCCCTAGGTCCAGCCCACTCGTACATTGGCAAATTTGCTGCTTGTTGTTAAGCGTATTACTATACGACCATAATTTGACAAAATTTTAAGGGGGGATGAGGAAAACTTGTTTTTTATTTTTCGATATAACTTGTTGAAACTTAGCACGCAGGTGTATCATCGAATGCTGATTTCAAACATGCATTTAGATTTCAATTATCTCACCTGGAAGAAAATTTATCGCAAAATAACATTCAAATTAGGTAATTTCTTACGGGCCTTTATAGTAATTTATCAGTTAAAGAATGATTTTTTAAGAATAAGACATTTGCAAAGGCCCAAAGCACATCCTAAAGCTTTCTTTTTTCCTTTAAACATGATATATGAGCAATTAGGCCAAGTGTGGGCTAATTACTGTCGCGTCATTTTTTCTTTCCAACTTTGTTGTTTATTTATGATCAACAAAATTAGTTTGTAGACATTCTGTTAGCTTTAGGATGTGCTTTGGGCCTTTGCAAATGTCTGCTTATTCTTTGAAAATGTTTATTTAAGTGATAAATTACTAAAAAGGCCCGTAAGAAATGACCTAATTAGGATATTTTATTTTGCCATATATTTCCTTCCGGCTGAGATATATGAAATCTAAATGCATATTTGAAATCAGCATTCAACGATACACCCAGGTGCTAAGTTTCAGAAAGATATGTTAACAAATAAAAAAAAGTTTTCAAGACCCTCATCCCCCCTTAAATGTAGTTGCCAGGAAATTGTGTAATGCAGGAATGCATTAACCGGAAGAAAAGCGGGCGCATTTTTATTGCTCACGATTGTGAGTGTATTAACGAGGTTCTACTGTATTGACAAGCAATGCACAAAGAATGTGCAATGATTTGCTAATGAGAGAACAAAGCGCTAATCCCTCAGAATTACGCTAAACTCATCAAGCCATTTCCAAGTGCACGTGCACATAATGTCTTAAGCAGAAAGATGGAACAGGAACAACAAGAGAGTGGCATCTGCTCTCTTCTAATTAAAGGTCTTTTTAGCTTGTGTTCCTGGGAACATTTGTTAGTGCATTCCACAGTAAGGTGAAGCAGAATTAAAAAAAATTATTTCTTTTCTCTTCTTCATTATCGACATTGCAAAAAGTAGGAAACACTTCTCAGTAGAAAGAATGCGCCTCGTGAGCTGGACTGGAAAGCGGCACCAACAGCCACGGTCATATGTGGGTCCCTAAACTCACAGAAAAGCAGAGCAAAATAAATGCATGGCCTCCCTCTCTTTCCCCTGCCATCTGTTTAACAAAAACTACAATGCGCCCCTCATGAAAAGCAAGCAACGCACCTTGCGTGCTGGATTGGTGAATGGCATCCAGCGCCATGGCCGCACACGTCTGATGCCAAGTTTGGCCTTGTTGCGCTTGTAGCCCTGGCTGCTGTCAGTCGGCAACAGTGGTGGATTGTCGCTGCACACAGAACCCACAGTGAGCACAACACACGGTCAGACTGCACAAGACACGCAGTTTGTGACAGAGACCTCTTTAGTTTGGCTTTTTATAAACGTAAATGCCGGCGTGAAAGCCAGTCAGAGCAATAGCACAGCTAATGCAGCAGCAGAACAGAAAATAAGCTTCGTGTTGCAGCTTGTGTAAACAGGCTGTTCCAGGCATTTGTCTCATGAACCGAGACAAAATCTGTCTGATGCTCATTAGTTCCCTGTATGCCGTTCAGACACTATCAACACAAAACTCATGTGGGCAATATTTAGCCGCCTATATTCAGCATATCAAGTACCAGACTATGCGTCTGCACAGGAGTATGTCTGTCAGGCAAGCATGTTGTAAACATATCAGCCATCAGCTTGTTTACAAAGAGGAGGCACCAATGTTTTTCAAGATAAACAATCACACTGGCATTGCAGTGACGCTATGGTAGTACAAAAGCGGTTCCTCCATTGGTTCAGTTGCACCTTAACAGATAGATGGAGGTGCAGAACCACATCGCTGCACAGGGAAAGTATAAGGAACAGTTCCTACAAAAATAAGATGGATGAAAAGGTTTGGTTTGGTTTATGGGGTTTAATGGCCCAAAGCGACTAAGGCTATGAGAGACGCCGTAGTGGAGGGCTCCAGAAGTTTCGACCACCTGAGGTTCTTTAACGTGCACTGACATCGCACAGTACACGGGCCTCTAGAATTTCTCCTCCAAAGAAATTCAACCGCCGCGGCCGGGATCGAACCCGCGTCTTTCGGGTCAGCAGTCGAGCACCATAACCACTGAGCCACCACGGCGGTGCAAGATGGATGAAAAATAAAGGAACAATCACTATGCATTACGCCTGTTGCCTAGATTTCTGGTGGAACGCTATGTTCTATGGGTGTTATCTTTCTTCTCACAACAGGTCCAGACTAGTGAGAATCCTCGTAAAAGCAGAGCGCAGTGACTTGTCTGGTGCCATGACACATCCGTACCGAGCATCCGAGAACAGCAAGGCGTAGAGCTCCCGGTGCATCCCCTCAGGTCGCTTGAAGGTGGCCTCTATGAGCTTCCGCTTCTGCATCAGCTTGTTCTGTGCCACGCACAAAGACAATGAACGATAGAAAAAGCATTTGTAACATAGACGAACAAACAAAAAAATTCATCCCAACAAAAGCTCTCCAGTCAAAGTGAGCGCGTGGTAAGACCAAAATGTTAAGAATTCCATCTACAGCCGAGCTACTTCCACAGCAAATCAAAGGGTTCTCCCAATTATCTCTAATTAACACTGTCTCGTGCCAGTTCTTGCCTCCTATACCCACGAACTTTCTAATCTCATCTGCCCACATGACTTTCTGCTGAACCCTGCTATGCTTGAATTCTATTGGAACCACGCCATTACCCTAAGAAACCATGGGTAATATTATATTGCCTTTGCATTACATGCCTTGCCAATGATAATTTCATTTTCTTGATTTCAGCCAGGATGTCATGTACTCGTGCTAGTTTCCTAACCCATTCTGCTCCCTTCTCGTCTCTTAGTTTCACCCCTACCATTTTTCTTTGCATAGCTGGCAGCTTTGTTTGCAATTGTTTGTTGAAATTTCAAGCCTTTTCAAGCCCCCCCACCTTCACCACTTCAAAAAAAAAAAAAATCAGTCCACTCAAATGCGTTTACAGGAATCCCCAGGTAGAAGGAATTTGTAACAAAGCAGTAATTACTGATTAGCATCCAGAGCCATATGGCTACAAACGAAAGCTATGCTATACAGCTCTCATAGAAGCTTTGCAAAAAAAAATCGTCCTGGTTCATGATTCGAACTAGGAACCACTGCCTATCAGGGCAGTTGCTCTACCAACTGAGCTAACCAGGAAGGCTACCAGATGGCAAGGCAAATTCTTCTTCCACTGCAAAGCTTCTGTCAAAGCTGTATAGCATTCCTCTCTAGCCATATGGCTGCGTTTGGGTGGTTGCTAATAAGTAACTGCTTCCTTATCACCACAACTGTCCACTGTTTGAAGTAAGAAACCACGAGTTGCACTTACTTTCCGAGCATCTGTGCCCAGGATGGTCTCCTTGCTGACCTCAGGGGTGCTGGGACGCTCCACGTCCAGTATGTCTAGGACGTCACTCATCTTGAAGCCTGGAGAGATGAAATCAGTAACATAAGTTTAGGGACCCTGATGAGTAGTGCTCAGTTACGACACAGGGGATGAGGGTCTTGAGATACAAAGAACTATGATACGGGGCACAAATTAAAAGCATACAGGTACCACAACAACAATTGGACATTTTGTTACTGCTCACTGGTCGACTTCTTTCGTGCTACTTGCCTTTTATCCTTCATATGGTCTCCTTCATGCATTGGGCAACATTAAAAGTCCTGAACAAAAACAAATTGCTCAGCTGAAACTCATTCCAGTGTTTTAAGCGCCGTAAATAATTTATCATTTACAAATATGTCCAGCTTTTACCCAATATAGTCTTCCTTGGAGCACATAACATATAATCAGAGGGCGTGATAACTATTTTAACATTTACTAATTAACGCTCGCGTTTTAAAGCGAATATGCAAAGACAAAATGAATAGCTGAAGGGGGCTATCATACATGGAATGAGCAAAAAAGAAAAAAAAAATGACCTCATTGTAACTTTTTTATAACAATGCATGTTCTGAAAATCAAACGCCTTTTCAAAGTGAGTCCGTGAGCGAGAGAGACCGGCACAGCCGGTTCGCTGGAGTTGGATGTTCGCGGGCCCCTTGACAGTTTGCAGCATGCGCACAACACTGCAGCAAATAAAGAACTTTTCCTTTTAAGAATGCACTGCGTTGCAAGGCGAGAAACGACGATCAAGAGAAGAAGTTAGATGCGCACTTATTTATTCGTACTTGGCCTTCCTTCACGGCAAGGCACCCACATTGTGATCATTCGCACCTGAGCGCACTGCGCGACTTATTGACTTCTTATGCTCCAGCGCATTCAGATATGTGCCCATACTCTATTGTAGAGTAGCGTTTGGGCTACAAACAGGATTAATGCCTTGTTCTTTGCCCAAAGAAGACATTGCTTCAAAATGTGGTTCTGACAGGATCAGGGCAAACGCGAAACAAACCATACCTTTTGGTAGTTTACCAGGCGATGTGAAGAAAAGAGGGGAGGGGGGAGCTGGCTTTAAGTTGGAGCCACGGTTTCACAGCCACCCAGAACGTAAGAACATATTTCCACAAAAACTAAAACACGCATTCCTAGACAGAATCCCTGTCCAAAACACTTTTGTCTCTTCCTCCTCCTCCTCTACCGAGTAGACGAGTAGATGTGTGGCTACCGGCTACGGATGTGGATATTTGGATATTTCATGCGATTCCATGAACCAGCACCTGCAGCAAAATATTCAACTTTTAAAGATAAAATAATAACCTTACTGCTGTAAATTTTTATATATTTTTCTCGAATTTTGATTGAGCTTAATAGCCTATTTAAAACGTGATCTATAAAACGTATCGCCATTACCACTGTCATGGCAGCGCCCAGCAGTTTCAAAGTTGTGTCGACGCTGTTATTGACAAACGATGCTTGTTGAGTCTGACGCTCATTTGTTTCGTTCAGCACAATTTTGAGTGACAGGTTGTCCAATTAGTTAGGCTTCTTCTTGAACTGCCAAAATGAGGTACGCTCAGCTTGTGATGGGCCCCGCGGGAAGTGGGAAGAGCACCTACTGCAGCACCATAGCGAAACACTGCGAAGCCATCGGCCGCGTGGTCCACATTGTGAACTTAGATCCGGCCGCAGAGTACTTCGACTACAACGTTTCGTTCGACATCCGGACTCTCATCAGCGTCGACGACGTTATGCAAGATGAGGAACTTCGGTTCGGGCCTAACGGAGCGCTTGTTTTCTGCTTCGAATATCTGGCCGAAAACGTCGAGTGGCTGCAAGAACAAGTCGGCGAGGACAGCGATGACTACTTCTTGTTTGACTGCCCGGGCCAGATCGAACTCTACACTCACCTCGATGTGATGAAGCGACTTGTCCAGACGCTGGAGGCCTGGGACTTCCGAATCTGTGGTGTGTTCCTCATCGACTCGCAGTTTCTGGTAGACACGTCCAAGTTTTTCTCGGGCGTCTTGTCCGCTCTGGCTGCTATGGTCAACTTCGAAATCCCGCACGTAAACGTCATTACCAAGATGGACCTCCTGAACAAGGCAGGCCGCAGAAAAATAAGTCGCTTCCTCGAACCTGATACCAGCTTGCTGCTTGAAGACTCCAGGCTGGACGAAAGGCACTCGAGACTGTCTGAAGCCATCGCCAGGGTTGTCGAAGAGTTCAGCTTGGTTAAGTTCATGCCTTTGAACATCAAGGTGGAAGAAAGTATTGGTGACCTTCTCCTCGTCATAGACAACGCTATCCAATATGGGGAAGATTTAGACGTCAAAACGCACGATTTCGATGCGGACCGAGATTTAGATGATGATGTGCCCTACGGTCTGAGCGATTAACGCGCCGCCCTACGTGTGAAAGTAAAATTTTTATCTGGAGTCTAAAAACGGGGGTGACGAAATTTAACTCTAAAATGTACAAATTAAAGAGGCGAGGCTCTGAAGATCAGTCACCCCCGAACGTTGTGCTGTGCATTTCCTAGGCAAAGACACAAGTTTGTTTATGAAGTAGAAAATATTTCTCCGCATATTCAAATGACGAACATAAGCAGTACTTTTTGCACTCTTTAATTGCCAATTTGCAATGGCCCTTGCATTCATTTTACTTTGTTTTAAAAACCAGCGCATCATTTCGGAAATTCATTTTTAAGACATTATACTGAATGGACGTTCAGTTCACAGTGAGCGTTTATCACAATGCTTGATGCACCAGTCTGAAAGGTGAAGTTGCACTGATGTTTGTGAAATATCATTGTGTGTCTGCATATGCTGTTTGTGAAGTTATGTCAACATGGTGACATCATCATTCTGTGTGTGCATCTGTTTGCGAAGTTACACATCAACATAAATCCGTATATGCATTGATGCTTCCCATTGTCTGCGCTTGTGATAGCAAATAAGAGCACACAGGAGCACACATTGCTTTGCTTAAATGCTGGGTTTATTTCGACTCTGAAAGGACACTGAAGGCAATGACTCGAACATGTTTTCCAGGAAACGTTAGCCTACGCACATGCTTACCACTGAAATTCACATTCTTAGCCAAGTGAGTAAGGGATGCACATGTGGCTTCAGCGCACTGCCAAAACAAGAATGAAACAGCATACAGCTACTTTCTTCCTTCATCTCCTGTGCCGTACACAAAGTTGGACACAGTCATCACAGATGCTGTAACATGAACAAGAAAACGGCTAAAGCAGGTGACCGTCACTAAAACAATACAAAACTGAACTTACAAAAGCGGTCCACCTTGGGAAGCCATTACGCAACTTCTTCCAGCATGTAGGCAACACTTGCGACTAGATTAGCATGAACAATGCTCTAAGATGCAGCACCCAAAATATTCAGTTCACACGGCTTTTGTGCGGTTCGAGTGATTAGTAGTGGCAAAGTACATAACGCCACATCTTCACTTGCACATACTTTCAAATATGTACATAAACAATGCTTCGGCCGGAGAAGACTGCCATCACGTGGCAAAAAGGCGATGTAGCTCTACGACACTGACATCGATTTCCCATAGCAAGTTCAAGCACAGTACATCCAACAAATTCCCTACACAATTTCAGGAGTCTAATTACTGAGGCTGTTGTAGGTTCGCCGTGCTGCAGCTTTCAGCATGTGTAATAGGCAAAAATAGAGGGCTGAGGCCGCATCTGTCTCGTTAATGCTGAAGTTTCATTCACTGGGTTAGTTTACTATTTATTTTTGCGACAGGTTATACTTTCACATCATAGCGTGGGAATCAAGCTTTGTGAGCCTCTGCACTTTTTCTTATTTTAATTAAGGCAACTTACACTGTGGTTATGATCTGGGAAATGTTTGCAGCCCTTGACAACCAATTTTTTTCTGCATATTCCCCTTCAGCTTCATTTCTGTCAACTCCGTACAGCTTGCGATGTTAGAATATTGAATTCGGTTTATGGTTACTGGTATGCTCCTGAGAAACATGCGTTCTAGTAACCCATTAAAAAAAAAAAAAATCAACACCTTACTATAAATCTGAGCACTGTTCTCAAATGAGCTTGTCATTTTCGGTGATATGGTTTGAACATGCCTTTTCTCTCTTCTCTGTAAAAACGAAAGAAAGTTGTGAAACAAGAAAAAAAGGTATTTTTTAACAATGGTGCAAGAAGACCGCATTTTTCCTTCTTAGGCCTCCCAAACATGACTATTAAACGTGCAATATACACTGTACAGAGTGCGCCACCAAGTAAAATACACACAAAAGATTCCAACACTGATACACACAATACATTTTTTTTTTTCTAGCATGTGTATGTACAAAATATGTTACATGATGCGCAGAATGCCTCTGCAAGCCATAAGGAAAGGGATCATCAGTGAGGCGTATTTCCTATATGCGTTTTGCTGCTCGGGCATTTTTTTTTTAACACGATGTTGAAAACAATGGCTAGCATCTCTTTTACACAATGCCGAAATCTTACAAAAATACAGGGAACCCTGAATGTGGTTTCCCCTGTCAACTTCGCGACAAAGGCTTCAAATCATGAGCAGTGACACAGCAGGCAGGTGTCGCAAAGACCAGAAAGGCTCTTGTGCTGGGAAGAAAGGTGACAGCAAGGAAAACACACAGTGTATCTCGCACGCTTGCTACCATATGCAAGCTGCCACCACAACGGACTACCACTGCAGGTGGTTACACGTGCATGTCGTCAATACAGAAGTCCAAGGAGTGTCTACTAATATGTTTGCTTAGCCACAAAAAAATTTTTTTCTATGTCGGCTATGCAGGGAAAATCAGCGGCTTTTAAAACCTTTAGCTTGCATTCCAAAATGAAATATATTTGCACAAACTATGGAGATCCTCAAATCACCCATTGCACGATGCATACAAAACTAGCCACAAGGGAATGAAATAGAAATCGAATGCGCCATAGCAAGTCGAAATGCATCACTACTCAAAGCATAAAGACTTCATAAGTTCGTGTCTTGTAGCCCAATAACGTATGCATGGGTTTGAATCCTCATCTACAAGGAACCAGTCATGCTTCCCAGATATTGACTGCAGAGGATCACTATATATTATAGAAGTATGTTAATTTACCGGGACGGTCTGATTTGCTCAAATGAAGTGTCAATCCAACACAATTTTCATGAGCTTATACAACCATTATATCTGGCTCGGTGCTGTTTTAACGCACTATCTGGATCTCAACATTAGCACTCATTTAATCAAGGCTCTCTTGCCTGCCAGTGTTACACACTGCAAATTCACTGGACACTTATGCTTCTGGTCAGAACTAGCATTAACCATAGACGCAATTCATTCTGAATCATGGTGTGCCAGGGATCACAAGGGAAGGGATAAGAAACTGCTTCTCGGGACAAGACAGACCAGCACGTGCTATGACAAACAGGAGAGGTTCACATTTATAGTGCACATGACAACAGTAAGCAAATACATCAAGCGAGTAATGAAACTTGAACAAAAACCAGCACTTGGTGCCAATGCATTTACACTGTTGCGGTTCAACGGCAAGGATGCAGCAT
Source organism: Amblyomma mixtum (assembly GCF_055824585.1). Lineage (NCBI taxonomy): Eukaryota > Metazoa > Arthropoda > Arachnida > Ixodida > Ixodidae > Amblyomma > Amblyomma mixtum. The sequence goes on from NC_143013.1 coordinate 255,113,623, forward strand.
TCACACGGGGCCCTTTGCATTCAAAATAGAATTCAGCATGGGTCGATTCTGTAACCTTCAAATTGTTCCAAAGACGCGCGTGCGTTTAGTGTACAACCGAGCTAATGTCGTATGCACGCTGCCTGGTACATTACACATATCACATTGGTACAGCCCCTTGTACGTCACACATCTCACTAAGACGACACAGTTTGTATAGTGCGTTACAACTTCTTCAGCGAACAAGACAAGCGAGCCGTCTTGCGACGTCAAGGTGCTCAATAACGCACAATTCAAAGCTTATGGTTTTCCTGGACAGCCTTCTTTGGTTACACAAGCACAGCTTAGGCAAGTGGATTCGTTGAACATCAAAAGCCAACTACAAAAGATGCCAGACTTTCACACCAGCATCCTGGACATCGCCAAGATTTAAAAACCTGTTGACATGGATATACCACCTTTTCCATATGCATAACAACTTGGATGATGCCTAATTACCATTAGCATTAGCTGTGACAATGAGACAGCATAAGAACCTCGTTGTGAGCAGCCATGCACGACCACACATACCATACAAGAGGAGAGGAGGATTTTCCCTTCTCCACTTTGCCACCTGCCATGGCATTGCACGCTTTTTGTCCCAATGGGGCTCTTAAGTTATCGCATAAAATCTAAAAGGACACAGTTCCTTAAAAGGAGCCTTGAATCACTTGTTATCAGCACCTGCTGGTGCCTTTTCCGCTCCTTGCTATCGCTCACGGCTTCTGTTTTATGAAGACAGCTTTTGTGGCAACACTACAAACAAATTGTCACTGCTGGCCACTTTCCTGATACAGACTGAGCGGACACCAGTCCACAAGTAGACTGTTCTGCCTATGCCAGTTTGTGGCCAATTAACTTAAACTGCTGTCCTAAAGGTTGCAATGAAACGGCTGTTCTATGGAATTGACGAGAACAAGCAAGCAAGCAAAAATAACAGCGTAAGACGAGACAAAGATAGTGTTTGCGACAGAGTAGGCAGACTAGAGCAAAAAGAAACAAAAAGTGCTTAGTTAATTTTGCCTTTTACCTTTTGAAACAATCTGTCAGACATTCTTTCAAGTTGCCCCATCTAAGATCTCTTCAATGGGTTTTAGAATATGGGTACTACAGGGAGTGAAAAATGACAGTATGTGAAAAAATTTTTTTCGTCTCTTCCTACTTATTTTCATCTCTAACATCTTCCAAAAGGACGGTGCCACGGCAGCCAAAAATACATTTTTTCCATCTGTTCACATGAAAAGCAATGAGCCATGCTATGAGCTATCACAATCACTGACCAAGAAATGTTTATATGGAAAAAGTGATCTTGGGACAACCATGATATCTACGGCATATATCACGCCACACGTAAACTCATCTTGCGCAGGAAATGAAGTTAGCTAATGAGGACACCGAGGTGTTCCTGTTGAAGGTAAGGTTTCTGCGATAAAGTACCGAGTTGCTGAAATACTCTCAGCACTAAATAAAGTGTACCAGTCAGAAAAGTGTCTAGGGGCTGGTCGTCGAACGAACACATTTGGCAACAATGAAAACAGCACAAGTAAAAGGGCAAATGTTTTTGGCCGTGTGCCGCACACTTCTTGGACTGCGTACACTGCAGTTTGGGTTTCAGTGTGACAGCATCAACATAAGAACACTTTTCTATCACAACAGGGGAACATGACATCACTACGTACGACACCGACACGCCCTATTTGAGGGAGGCTATACACAAACAGAACAACAAGTGGCACAGCCACGCGAGAAAAGTCCGAAAAAGAAAAAAAAAAGCTTGCAACAACAATGCCTGCTACATGGACAGCAAAAACAACAAGAGCCCTGCTTGTAGTATGCCGAGCGACTCAATGCTTATGTACACACCATGAAGTAGTACAGAAGAAACACATAAAAACAAGGTGCAATGCAGGAACAAGGCGTTATTAAACGTTCATCGATGCCAGTGACAATGACAGCAGTGCGAGGTGGAGATGAAAACTACGCAACGAGAATTGCACAATTGCCCGAAATGCTCCGCGGTGCAGCCATAGGCAGGATGAAGAGGCAGCAGCAATTGATGCTAATGCTCCATCTCACTAGGGTTGTGCGTAGTTGCTGAAGCTATAGAGCTGGTGTTGCTTAACCAAGGGCCCATTTTGCAAGGCTGTTTTACAGTAACAATGATTTGCGAGTGGTCAGCACCTTGAGCACTGCCTTACAGGGGCAACTGTCACCAGCCACTGAAGTATACCCGCAAATAGGAGCAACAAAGGATTCAGTGAGATGAAGCATGGCAAAAAATAACGAGAAAGGGCTAGCGAGAAAACGAAAGAGACAACGATAAACAAGCCAGAGTTCCTAGAGCGGCAGTCTATCAGGAAGGCGGGAACTCGAGGCGGACGAGTAACGCATGCAGGATGGTGGCCCCCCTCTCCTTAGTCCTCCACTCCAGCTCCGAGGCACCCAGAAATGCCTCCGTTGGATCTCGCGCTACGGCACCACCGCCGCCGCTGCTGCTGCCAGTGGGACTTGTGGCGCCCACGCGTCCCGGGTGCGTAGTGTAGGAGCCCGGCTGGACCAGCACTTGAAAGGCAGCCCTCGCCCACAGCTGACGGCCACTCTTTGGGTCCACGAATCTGTCGAAAATTGCCAGGGCACAGAATGATGCATGCATGAAGCTGACTGGCCAACACCGCTCTTTCTAACCTGTATCTTGCACAGCCTTTCTTCTGGCCACTCTAGACTTCCAGCAACTTAATGGCTCTACAAAGAGATAATTTCTTTCTTCCGTTATGCAACTGGTGAACTGAATAAGAGAAACTGTATGAATTTCAAAATTCCTTGCAAGTTACCTCAGTCCCTATTCTCAAGGGCCCCACTGATCATGAACTTCTTTTTGCTACACAGCTGTTTTGTTAATCCATTTTCAATTGTTAGCTTACACTTGTATAACAATTATGCCAAGCGTCATATTGCATCATACTGTACAACAAGACCATTTCCAGGTGTTCTATCATGATGACTGCCCCACCTCGTCTTCAATGCAGTAAGTTACTAGTGGCCCTCTCTAAGAGAACACAATACCAAATTTTAAGGCAAATTTATTTGTACCAGGAAGCCTAGAGGCTGAAGGTAGCCAAGCCAAGACAAATGGACACCAAAAGTGCATCGCTGTAACCTTTGTGCAATTTAATCTTACACTTAACCCTTTGAAGGTTTTTGCCGTATATGTACGGTGGCGGTTTTCTGTCCCGCAAGGTCTTTGCCGTACGGGTACGGTTTCGATCTTCTGTTTGAAATTTTGCGCCAAAAGAACAATGTGTGCTCACTGGGGGGTGCTGCCACCTCTTAGGACTTACAAGAAGTGTTTGAATTTTGTGCTGCCTTCTTACGGAGATAAGCAGAACTTATGTCTAGCTTTAGCGCGGCGGCACAGACTGCGGCAACACCCCTTTTGTAGTTTTGGTTTCGCCGCGTGATCACAACGGAGTCGCGCGATATTTGAGTTTTCTTTTTGTCAGCACTATCTTGCAGGGGCTGCCGAAGTTGATTTCTATCTTTATTGGCGCTGCTCTTAGCTTGCTTATCACCGTTGCTCACGAGGTATTCTCGCCCTCTGTGGCAATGCGCCTACGCGGTTTCGATTCCGCCGCGGGATCGCAACGGAGTCGCGCGAAACGTGTTTTCTCTTTGTGGGCACTGTTTTGCAGAGGCGGCGAAAGTTGATTTCTATCTTTATTGGTGCTGCTCTTAGCTTGCTTATCACCGTTGCTATTCTATTCTATTGAACATTTTCAAGTTGTGAGTGATGCTGTCACCAAAGTACTGTTCCTAATTTTTTTTTACTATTTATTCTCGATTATATACATTTTGTAGATTCAAGATCCGCAATAATGTAATTTGACCACCTGGGAAAGTTTTCTTCAAAATAATTCGACCCTCAAAGGGTTAAACCTGAGCCCAGTTCCGCAGTGGGGACAGAAACAGACCATACTGAGTACTCACTCATGCTTTGGACACAGGGCACTACAGCCAGCATAGCGCAGTGTTGGAGACAGGCAGACCGAGTGGCTCTCAAAGTTCTCCGATTTGCTTCTTTGGCCAGACTTGGGAATTTGACAGAGCGACACCTTGTCTGTACGGAAAGAGGAAAGTCGGATATCAGAGGATGACAGTACGTACTCACTTATGCTTGAGTTCACATGCGCAACATTATGTAAGCCTCCGAGAGATGCAAAAGCTGCAAAAGCAAACTGCCGCTGCCCAAAACGTCTTTCAATGAGCTCAGGCTGTACACAACCAGCAGGTACCGAGGATGAGCGAATAAAATGCACAGGTGTACAGAGCAGTTCTCGAATAACACACAAAAAAGCTGATTCTCCTTGTTGCTATAAGCAAGGGTGCAGAATGCACCATTAATTTCGTGGATTCATTCTTACACTGCCATGCTGTTAAGATATTCTATGATTTGGCCGTTCTGAATAACTTTTGTGGGCACCTGTACATACAAGTATACATCAGGTTCAGGCGTGGCAAGGTACTAAATGCTAAGCATGCAACACTGTTTGAATGTGAATTAAAACACATACATCTGAGATCACCATTATGTTGGCTTGCTTGCTCAGGAAAAACTGAACAGCAGTATTTCTCGTAAATAAAGCCTGTCCCATTACCATCGGCACTATAGTGGAGGCTTCAGCTGCTGCCTCTGGTCACAAGCATAATTACGCCTAACCAATGTATCACTTCGCAGCGTGCTCCTAAACATAAGAGCGTTGTCAACCACCAAAACCAATTAGCCTGGTTAATAAAGACAGTGACATTGTGTGCACATAAGCGGCACAGTAGTGAAAAGCATGAAGTACAAGAGAGTTCCAAATCTGAGTTACTATACTCACGCACGGATCTGAATGCCTGAGGTTGCTTCGTAACTCGCACTCTAGCGTCAACAAGCTGTGAGATGGAGTATTGGAATGGTCTAGGCACTACGGTGTATTTTGAATAATTTGAACTTAGAGGAGACCAAAGGTTTGAATTAAGCAAAGTTCAAACTGAGAGCAGCTTTATAATTATATACTAATGTTGATAGCACCAAGGCGCCAGTTCGAATAAATCAGATGTTTGAATTTAGCAAGTTAAAATTACCAACAGTCCATTGTACATATATGCATGCGACAGATGGAGAACAACACTTGCCTGGTGACAACAGCTGTCCGTGGTCCAAGGTCTTTCTCACAGCAGCGACAGGCACTCCATGGTATGCCACATGCCACTTCTGCTGAACCGCATTGTGGTCAGGCCTTGGTGGCAACCTGCCGGCAGCAGTCATTAATGAGACGCCTCTCATTTTACTACACCAGACACCAGCTAGGTGCGCGACATCTGGCACAGGCTGTGCATATCTGTTCCCGTCCTCCAATATTTTCATGTTCGCACTTTGCAGTCTGTTCTAGCGTACTCCATAAACAGAAACAACCGTGCTTCCTTTGCTGTTACTGCTGCTCTTTGTAAGTCTCTGAAAGGAAGGACTCAAAGGATGAAATGGTGCATTCTAAACGGCAAAAGAATTACTAAGGACAGCAGAAAAGCCCCTACAATAGAATAGTAAGCAAGCCTCTACCTTCCTTTCGCATGGTGACAGCCATTAAAGGTTACCGTGCTGCATCGACACAGTGCTACCCATTTATTATGGTGCACTAAGTCCTGCCTATCTTCTGAAATTGTAGTTGGAGAAACTTAAGTGCGTGGCTCTTTTAAAGCCGCAGCATAAATCAGATGAAAAGAAAATGAAGTTTATGGACCAGTCTTTCTGCTTCATGGAGGGCTTTCCCCATGTTTCACAATAAACTCGTCACATCGAGTTGGAATAGCCTTCAAGATAGTACAATGGCGCGACTAACATGCATATCTTCCTTCATGAACATCAACATGAACTGTGTGGGATGATTACTCTGTTTATGCTCTGCTTTTTGCCACCGCATTTACAAAGGGCTCTGTCCACATTTTGCAGTGAGGTTATCACATTAAAACTCTTACAAGTGCTGAACTGAAGACTAGAAATAAAAGCAGGTGCTGTTTCTCAAGGGCCTACCAAGTTGGGACGAGCGACTTGTGCTGTGGCAAGGATTTGGTGCCACTGACTACTCCAACATAATTGCAAAAAATAAACCTTTTGAATATCGGGAACAATCCAAATGCAAAGGTTTAGTATTGCAAGAAGCTTCTTCAGCTCAGAAATTCAAGTAAATATCGTATTCACACGTGCAGCCTAACAAAGTTTTTGCATAACTCAACCTCTATGTAACCTATCTGAAGACATAACTTATTGACAAAGTTTTCTGAGAAAAACGGTGTTCATATGTGGTAAGGCTTACCCAACAGGGCAAGTTATACACCAGAAAACATGGGAACTGTTCCAAAACCTAAGGTTCAAAGACAGCACCCTATTTTCACTACTGATGCAGTGTTCAAAACACTAAAATGCCGTTAACAAGCGAATTCAAAGCCTGTGCAGATGCAATGAAGAAGGCTGGAGCGTGCTGTTCACCTGAGAGGGAAACGGCACCAGCCAAAGGGTACTGCATAATCCCGAGGCGGTTCACCAACTTTGAGGTAGGGCTCGTCGCCACGAATCTTATGGCAGGTCTCACAGTAGCAGACGTTCATGTCAGGGATGAAGTAGCTTTCTGCATGCAGACAGGTGGACACAACACAAAGTCACAACTTAAGGTACCACTCAGCATTTCAAAAACAGTGCCACCAAAGGGCATTCACCTCAGCCAAGCACCAAATATTTCTACAATAAGTGCCAGATGATGATGATGAAAACATTTATTAAAGGCACAATGCCTTAGTTGAAAGGAAGGCTGATCGGGTCCCTAGTCCGGGACGAGGGCTCGTTGTTCCTCGAGGTCCGAGCTGGACAGGGCCGCCTTCCAGCCCTCCCGCGTTGGCTGATTTATGATCTCAATGCTGTCATTTTTCTGACAAACCCATACCATATGGTATAAGTTTGCCTTCTGGCCACAAAATTTGCACTGTGCCAAAAAAGGACTCGGGCTCAATGGCGTGAAGCGTAGCTGGATTATTGAAAGACATAGTTTGTAGCCTGCGAAGGTGACATTCCTCTGATTTACTGAGACCCTTAGCGGGCCTCGGGAGTGTCTGCCTTTCAAGGCGCAAATGTTGTAATATTTCTGAATATGTTGTTAATGGAGAGGGGGAGCCTGAATCAGTAAGGGAGGACGTAGAAGTATTCCGGGATGAACCCAACAGGACTTAAAAAATTCCTGTTCTTGGTGCCATCCCTTTTATGTCTGTGCTGCAGAAGCATTACGCACAATCAACAAGCCCATAGCCATCCCTGAGTGAATAACTATCATTCGTGTCAGCACATGTTGTATTCCTTTGTTCCTAACAGCACAAGGTGCCATTGTAGGCTGGCACTCTGTTGCATCTGCGATCATGGTGCTGAGAGGTGGCTCGCCCATTAGCCACAGAGAATAACACAATCCTCCCCTTTTAAACCCTACACCAATTATCCTGGTTACGCGCTAGTTGTGCCCATTTTACATTTGGAAACTTCTGTCTGTCCCTTGCTGTTCTTTCCTTTACTTGGAACCCACCTGTTTAACCCAACAGACCATTGTTTCTCTCTTGGACATCTAGCATTTCCCAACAAAGTCCATTTCTTGTCCCTCAAGGCTAACACTGACTTTTTCCTTTGTCCGCTGGACTATTTAGCCGCGGATAACAAGAAATGAGACGCGAAACAATGGCGAGCACTTGCCAGGGATTCCCAGCATGGCCTTGAACCTCAGGCACAGGTTTTGGTACTCGCAGTTCTTGATGGCATGGATGTCATTGTGCAGGTTTTTCACCTTCTTCTCTTTCACACCTGGAAGCATAAGAACAGTCAATGGTAATGAACAAGAACCACAAGCCTCAATTCAATCTGCGACAGCCGCTCATTAGAAAATAGTGAATGCAGCAGTTATACATGGGGGTCTCTGAAATAAACAAATTAAAAAAAAAATAATCTGAATCCTTGAATATGATATTCTGACTGCCTACAGCATTAATCCTAGACTTCGCAATCTGTGACATCTTGTGGCTCGAATACTTTGGCAACAATATAAAGATGTTCTATATAGATAAGCCATTTTTTTCCCCTTTTATTTTGCAATTTCCTCACAGAATACGAATTCAAGACTTTTTAAAATTTGTGATATCTGGTCTTCAGATCATATGATGCCAAATTTTGTTTTCAAGCACACGTAAAAGGCTTCAAAAACAAATGTTAGGAGCAGACATATTAAATAACCTTTTAAATAGCTTTCATTTTGATTTAAATGATGTCATAAAATGGCTGCATTGTGAACAGATAGCTTAAAAGTTAAAAGATAGAACAAAAAAATTGTCTTGTGAAGAGAATGTTCCCAATATTGTGCTCTTCACACCTTACACCAGTGGTGCTCACTGGGAGCCCATGGATCCTTTGGTGTCTTTGAAGAGGTTTTTTTACTTAGTTAGAGTTCTTACACTCCAATGAAACCTCTACATCACTTAACTTGAAGACAAGACCCATGAAAACATGAAAACAATCATCACTTATTCAAATAAATTGCATTTATCTAGGGACTAGTACATGTTAAAGGTGCACTGAAGAGGATTCTGAAATTGTCTTTTTGCCGCGGGAACTCGATCTACACGTTCCTAGCATTCTTAGAAACTGCAACTTATTGCCCTGCATGGCCGATTTCCCTAATTAAATCGAATTAACGTCCGGCTCCCGCCCTTTTTTTTAAATTCTGCCTCGTACGATGGGCGGAGTCGACCAACGCGTGAAGTTCCTTTCAGCCAGCTCCGTGGAGGCTTTGCTTTCGCTTTATTTTGTTTTTTAGGTTTCCATGAATAAATAGTTTCATTCGCAGATAATATAGCTGCAAAATAAGCCCGCAGAAATAAAAATACGCGCGGACTATTTGCTACTACGGACTACTACGTATTACTCCGCCGATGGCAGAGCGGCAAGCCGCCACGGGACTGGGTGAAAGGCACTCCACGCGTTGGTCGACTCCGCCCACCGTACGAGGCAGAATTAAAAAAAAGGGCGGGAGCCGGCCGTTAATTCGATTTAATTTGGGAAATCGGCCATACAGGGCAATAAGTCGCAGTTTCTAAGAATGCTCGAAGCGTGTAGATTGAGTTCCCGCGGCAAAAAGGCAAGTTCAGATTCCTCTTCAGTGCACCTTTAAGAGCTACCGGTTGGAAGTCCATTGTTGCATTACTACACTGATACACTGCATGGATAAACCAGCAAAACAAACATAAAATTCTAGTTTTGAACTCTTGTTATACCAACATGCATAAAATAATACCCAAAGTCATGGTCACAATTAGCAACACAAACTATAATCTGTGGTATAGTGCTTTTAGCTCTGCTCTCTTTGGTTATTTATTACCTTTACTGAGTATCGACAGCTCAAGAATTCTTACTACAAAAAGCCATGCATCCATGACGGCATCAGAAAGGAAGTGGAACGACAAGCTTGAAGACCCTCACTTGGAAAACAGACAAGTAAAAACAATACATGCCCGACCAAATTTTAGCATGGTCAAGCTGCAGCACTGGTGATGCCAAACTGTCCCAACTAGAACGCTGCAGGCCACTACCACGTACCTACCGTTATCAATGTCTGCTTTTTCCCTTGAATCCACCTCTGGTTCGCTGTCTTGGTCATGAGACTCTACGATGGTCACCTGGTTGAGATGGCAAAGACATATCAGAATTAAAAGTTATGCCGCGACAAATGACAGGTTTGTTGCAGTTGAATATACAATGTTCTCATGCATGCTTCCTAGCCATAGAAGTGCATAAACAAGATGCTCACTTTATGTACTATATAGGCAGCAAAAGTTTATGGCATGAGAGTATGTGAAAAAAAAAATTTATTTCAGCGCAATTCCACAATCCAGTCCCCTGAAACGTGTCAAGAATCAGGGAGACGGGCATTCTCCATCATTCTCTATGCATGCCCAATCTAATTTTAGCATGGTCAAGCTGCAGCATTGGTGTGTTGGTACATGGTACATTTCATGACTGTAAACAGTGTCCATGTTCTGAAAGCAACTTTCAGTGAAACATGAAGGAGCTAGACACCGCAGCGGACACGGGACAGAGAAAGAAGACGACACAGGGCGGTACTTGCAACTAAAATTTTATTTGAAACTTCATGGCTTTATAAAGACAGAGGCACAGGTGATCTTACAATCAGGTAAAAAAAAAAAAAAAAAAAAGATGAATGAAAAGCAACAGATAACAACACCTAACTGACAAAAATGCACAGGAAAGATATGCGAGTCACATTGTACAGAAATCAGACTTTAAAACGTTATGCAATGCTCATCATACGAGTCACAATCTACATATATCAGAAGTGTTAAAAACCGTCGACCGCATGTGGAAGCATAAAAACCACAAGACAAAGGAAGAAAAAGAACGTTAAAAGGAAGCCACCCAACCTGTTACCTGTCAAGGAAACCCAGCTCTTTTTGGAGGATGGAAACCGAAGGCGAACTAACGCATTCATCCGGTTGCGAGCGCAAGATGGCAATGGCCTCTACAATCTCTCTCTCAAGCTGCCCCTTCCTTCTTCCAACAATCTGGGTCTGGCTGAACTGAGGGCAACAACCCTTCATGTCTCACCAACTGGCCTACACTTCTACCCTCCTAAATTTCAGTGAAACTTCCACTTCTGTTTGTGTTAACATCTGGCAAGCGGTTCAGATCTACACTTCTCAGCGCCACACACCACTGCAGATGCAGGTCGCCGTGGTCGTTCAGTGGTTATGGCGCTCGACTGCAGACCCAAAAGATGCGGGTCTGAGCCCGGTCGCGGCGGTTCAATTTCGATGGAGGAGAAATTCTAGTGGCCCGTGTACCACGCGATGTCAGTGTACGTTAAAGAACCCCAGGTGATCGAAATTTCTGGATCCCTTCACTACGGCGTCTCTTATAGCCCGAGTTGCTTCGGGACGCTAAGCCTCCATAAACCCAAATGCATTGTAGATACTAACAAAGGACTTCCGAAAACAGCGGTGGAGGCGAGGCCCACATGGCAGACGAAAGTAATGTTTTGAGGAGATTAGAAGAGTGGCACTACCTGCTCACACTGGCCGTACAGGTCGACCAGGGCGTAGCAGACAGGCGGCAAATCTCGGGCCGCCACACCTTGGTCCATCCCATTGACATAGAGGTGGAGGCCGCCCTCCAGGTCCACCATCACGCCCACCGTGTGGCCCTGCTGCAGGTGGTCCAGGTTGGGGCCGTAGCCAAGCTTCACCTGCACACATCACCATTCAGTACGGAAAACAGGGATACTGAAAACGAAAGTGCGGGGGAGCTTTGCTTAGTCTCCCCATAAGAGTGTTCACAAACTTTGTTAGCTCTTTCACTTGTGAGGAAACTGGAATGAAAGAAAAACAGGAAGAGGGTAAGACAGGCACAACATGAAGTGCCAAAAGTTCAGTAATAGGGAGAAAAAAAAAATTTAACACATGCCTTGCGTGCTGAACCTTTTCAATGTGTGCACAGAAATGTAAAACAAAGTCAAAAGTATCATTACAATTTTTTGAATATTAAGCGAGACACAGATTACAAAGGCAGATAAAATGCTGCAAGTACTGTATTTACTCGCATAATGAACACATTTTTTTGCCCCCAGAAAATCTGAAAATTTGCGGGTGCATTCATTATGCGGGGTCAGATATTCAGAAAAAATTCGGAGTGGTGAAAATGGTACAAAGAGCTGGCTGGTGAAATAAATACTTATTCTGGTACAACTTACCTTCCAAACAAAATGAAACGGGCTCTTAAACATGGCTTCCGGACACGAGAGTACAAACTACAGGTTACTTCACAACAACTCGCAGCAATCAGTACGAAGCACATCCGGAACAGACTGCTACAATCATTATTATTGCAGACAGAACAGAAAAACCCTTTTCAACCAGGCGTGGTTTATATAGCTTCTCGGATTCCACGTAGAACATTCTTGTTGGCTGTTGGTTGCCTAGGAAAAAACGCAGTAGTCTTGACACTCGACAGATAGGGATTTAGAATACTGTGTAGATGTTTCAGCATTAAAAAAAGAGTGCCTTTGGGAATTTCCTATCATTATCAGAAGACTATACACCAAAAGAAAGGGGCGAATCTATTACGCGAGGGAAAAAAAATGGTACTTTTTGGCAGAAAAAGTAGGAGGTACGTTCATTATGCAAGTTAATACAACATGCATCACATATGGCTAACCAGAAATGATAATGGAATGCACTGCTGTTAACCCAAGCCCGAAAGCATTAAAACACACTGCAGCAATGACCTGCAAATTGACCAAAGCCATCCTGAGGTCCATGAACCTTCACCAAAATCCCTCACGCTTATGTTTTCACGTGGAGCCCAGTTGAAACAAACAAAACTGAAAAGTTGGGTGCACAACTGGCAGAGCTACAAGATGCACGAGAGGTGCCAGTTATGCAATCCATTTGTAGTGCTTGCCTTGGTTCCGTTGTGATAGACTGAGTCACCGGAGATCACCCAGGCTAGCCTCCGCAGGCCGAGGGCACTCAGTGGGAACTGGAGCTTCTCGGGGTTTTCCCCGACAACGCCTACTTGCAGAGAGGAACACCACTTGCTGTTCAGTCGGTCGATCCGAACCTGAGAACGAGAAGAAAGTATATACAGCACCACACATAGGAAATATCTTTGCCACTTAAGTGACAAGTAAGTGACCCCCCTCCCCCTCCACCCCCCCCCCCCCCCCCAAAAAAAAAAAAAATTCAAGCCACATGCTAGGTTGAGTTACAGTGCACAAAGCCAGCATTAACTTTCACGTTAAAATTAAATAAGTGACACTTTGTAGCCAAAATGCCCCGCATTTACAGTGTCAAGCAAATGGCTAGGCTGAGTTGAGTAGGCATTACACAGTAATGTTGGCCAAATCTGGCACAAAAGAGGCAGACAAACACAGGGAAGTAAGGCATTCTTTCTTTGTCTATGAAGTCGAATTCTCGAGTCGGTCTACAATACTGCACACCACATGCTATCTTTAAGCACAAGGACAAAAAGGAGAAAGCACTCCAGAAGAATGGCCTAAGGGGCGAGTTGGTGCACGATGAAATGAACGGCGGCGCAAAAATGGGCACTAACAAGAAAGGAGACACCACAGTTATTGTCTTTGTTGCGCCGCCGTTCACTTTTCAGGAGAAAGCACAGTCACTTTAAGTATGTTGTCAACGATAGGTGCCACATGGGGACAACCACGTGGCACTCGGGCTCCAAGCACCCACCTGGAAGAGCTGACAGCGGGGCAGAGGCTTTGTGGAGAGAAGCAGGCCGTGCCCGTAGCCGGTTGTGCGGCAAGCACCCAAACTGCCCGCACGCAGACGCACGTTGCGGCCATGCTGCTCGTGGAACTCCTGTCCCACCCTCTCTTTGCTCGGCGTGCCCTGGCTCGGCTGCCACGTGCAATTGCAACAAGAAACAAAACAATGAGAGGAAATCAGTGGAGAAACATCAACAGGCAGCAAGCTAGAATGCAACTCAACAGCTCAGCTAAATGAATGACTGTACCAAGCACTGCGAACTCGACTAAACTTAAGTGCATAGGATGAAAATAAACTGCCGAATGTGCAGCTGTCAACCGATTCATTCCATCAAAGAGGTTGGTCTGCTCAGCCTATTTTGGAACACTGGAACGTGCAGTTAAAGTATAATTCACTGCCACATATAATTTCACATTAAAATATTGTCACAATACTTCTATACTGCATGAATCTGTTGAAACAGGCTTCCGCATGTATGTTTAACATAGCATCCCAACTTGCACTGAACCATGCTGGTGTTTATGGAAAGCAGACATTGTTTTATTAACACACACCAAAAGAGATACTGGTTCCTGTGCCAAATACAGAGAATTATGCACACCGCTGGCCATGTGTTATTATGCAGGAGGCACGTGTGAGCAACTTTAGCACATATCACACTGCATAAAACATATACTTCTGCTTACGTGAAATGATGAATGCAAAAAGGCTAAACTTCTAGTGGAGCACGTCACACTGCTTGGAGCAGAAATTCCTAAGCATTGCTGTCATTAGGGGATCTTACTGGCTCTGGAGATCAGCCGAAGAACCTTCATGTCCTCATATCCATGATATGCATTCAATGAAATCATCTCTCCATGCACAAGTGTTTCACAAATGACCCCCCACACACACTCTGTCAAGTGGTTACACGAGGCCTGTAGCCCAAATAAAACTGTAAACAGCACATCTACCAATATTAGCAGAAAAGATTCGTAATGCAAACATGCGATAGCATTGCAGTGGTGAAGAAAATACACAGTGGAAAGAGAGGGAAAGCAAGTTGCATTGATTAAACTTGGGTACCAGCAAGAACCAAAAATGGAACTTGTGACACACTAGGGTTCAACAGAACCCAGTTTGTTTTGTATTGTCTTTGTTCTGACCGAAGCAGCCTCTTGCGCCCGTCACATTGTTTTGTTAAGTTCAAGCACTCTGCAATATCCCACCTCGGCACAGTCGAAGTAGTTGGTGGCCGCCGAGTGCGTGGCGGGGACTATGCTGCTACTGCAGAGGGACACGGACTCCAGCATCCCGTAGAGGTCCAGTACAGCATACAGCACCTGTTATTAACACAATGGGGGTAGCAAGGAACCGTGAAACCACGTTAACAGGAAGCATTTGGCACTGACAGTCAAGTGAAGTGCATTAACACGCTTTATCCTCCCTCCAAGTGCAAAGATAGTGAGGGAAATAAGCCACATGTGTTTGCTTCCAACAAACTTAACCTTTGTGACAGGCAATACAGCTATCATTTGCAACAGTGCTGCTATCAGTGTGCTAACAAGATAGCACAATTGTGCTATCTTAAAGGTGCACTGAAGAGGAATCTGAACTCGTCTTTTTGCCGCGGTAACTCAATCTGCACATTCCGAGCATTCTTAGAAACTTCCAATTTATTGCCCTGTGTGGCTGATTTTCCTAATTAAATCGAATTAACGTCCGGCCCCCGCCTTTTTTTTTTTTTAATTCTCCCTCGTACGGTGGGCGGAGTCGACCAATGCGTGGAGTGCCTTTCAGCCAGTCCCGCGACGGCTTGCCGCTCTGCCATCGGCGGAGTAATACGTAGTAGTCCGTAGAAGCAAATAGTCCGCGCGTATTTTTATTTCTGCGGGCTTATTTTGTGGCTATATTATCTGCGAATGAAACTATTTATTCACGGAAACCTAAAAAACAAAATAAAGCGAAAGCAAAGCCTCCACGGAGCTGGCTGCAAGGCACTCCACGCGTTGGTCGACTCCGCCCACCGTACGAGGGAAAATTTAAAAAGAAAGGTGGGAGCCGGACGTTAATTCGATTTAATTAGGAAAATCAGCCACACAGGGCAATAAATAGAAGTTTGTAAGAATGCTCAGAACGTGTAGATCGAGTTCCCGCGGCAAAAAGACAAGTTCAGATTCCTCTTCAGTGCACCTTTAAGTGCTAGCCAGGTAGCACATATAACCTCCATTGCTTCCAACTTTTTTCTTTACACAAGTTCTGACAATGCTGAAGAGAACGTCATAGCACAAAAAATAATGAAAGAGGGGCAACTGACAACACAGCCGAGGGCTGCCCGCATCAGACAGAAATACAACTCAATGCATTACATGTGAGACATGTGTTGTGTTTATTACACTGCACTAAGGAGTGAAACAAAACAGACCTTCGGCAAGTTGGAGGCCGCCGGACCGAGGTCTTCTCCATTGAGGTGAACCCGGAGTGTGCCATCGAAGCAGTGCTGTACTCCGATTCGCTCGCCAGCCTTAAAAAGGGAAAGAATACTATTAGTGGCCATGCTTACAGAAGTCTAACGAGTGAACCATTTACTAAAACGTCCTTTATGAATATACCTGCATGCCACAGCAATATGCGGAGAAAGTGAGAAAACACAGTGTTCATGCCGGTTACGCATCTTTGCGCAGAGCCTGTTTATGCAAAAGTCAGAAGCAAATCGGATGAGGAAAGGAATCAAATGCTCAAACACACACAATGAGGAACATTTGATTTCTGCTAAGTTATCAGGTTTTACATTCAGCTGAATAAGAATGCAGTGAATGAAAGCGAGCAAAATGGCATGCATATCTGAGACAAAAGTAAGCAAACATAACCTACCATCCTGGCAGGTCCTAATTCTGTATGTTTCCGTGCTCACAGAAATCCAATGTCGCACACAAAGGGATGTTTATTGGGGTTTAATGTCCCAAAGCGACTCAGGCTATGAGGGAAGCCGTAGTGAAGGGCTCCGGAAATTTCGACCACCTGGGGTTCTTTAACGTGCACTGGCATCGCACAGTACACGGGCCTCTAGAATTTCACCTTCATCGAAATTCAGCCGCCACAGCCGGGATCAAACCCGCGTCTTTCGGGTCAGCAGCCAAGTGCCGTAACCACTGAGCCACCGCGGCGGGGTGCACACAAAGGGATGTGACTGTGCCACATAAGCTATTGTATGCCAGCACAGTAATGCTTCCCATTTTCACTATACGCCATATCCAAAGACCATGACAGAGATGCAAAAGCTTTGCATGTCTCTGACCAGAGGGAAACAAATGCACCGGCTGAAATGAGTTTGAACCTTGTCACCTACTTGTGAGCTGCTCATGCTTTCTGTGGACAGAAGTATGCAAGGTGGTGATTATGCCTGAGATATATTGTTGTTATGCAAAAGAAATACAGCTCAATCTTGATGGTACGAATCCTACAGTGTCGTGAAAACTATTTATGTCATCCTAAAACTCGTACCGTCCAACACCAACAAAAACCGTATGCAAAATCGCAGGAAATGCATTCACGCAGATCTGTTTGCAGCTGACGAGATTTATTTATGGCCGTGCAGCCATTTCTTACTGCTCACAATATACAGTGCGACTGGTGATCCCACAATGGCAATGTGAGAGCAGTGCTTGTGTGGTGGTGTGGGAGTGTGCCAGGAATTTTACAAATTTGCATCATCCTGAAATTTGTGCCAACCGTGATAACATCACTAAGATTAAACTTAGCAGAAGAAACATATTGCTTCTTATCAATAGCAATTCACAGTTAAATCTCGAGGATAATACTTCACTGCACTGTGACATAGCTAAGCCTCCTATGTGGTGTGCGTGTTGTGTGAGCGCATCTGTGTGCAGTGTTGTGTGAGTGCATCTGTGTGCAGTAAGAATTAATGGGATGCACTACAGAGCACGGTCAAAGAAAGCAGCACCGTGTTCAGCTACCATGACTTTTGATGGAACCTGGTGCAGTAGCAGCACGGCTCGACAGGCCAGAGCTCACCGAAAGCCGATGCAGGGACGGCCCGTAGTTGTCTCTGAGGAGGATCCCATTGTGGAAGACACGTGAGCCGACCACCAGCCACGACTGGTGGCCTGGAAGACGAAGCGCCGTCGGAGGCAGCGGCACACCGGGCTCGGGCGCAAATGTCGTCAGGCCTAGGACCAGTGCTCCAGCCCAGACGGAGCTCACCTGCTCCACTTGCACCTAGTGGGAGACAGAAAATGTGGGGCTACCCATCAGCAGGAGTAGTAAAACACATTGCAATGGATGGCTCACAGCCATCTGGAACTGAGCAGAGGAATCCAGCTGTTCTATGCCCGATATCACTAACAGACTACTACTATAGCACCTCTGACTGTATTTTTCTGTGGTACAACAGGCTTCCATGTCGAGTTCCTAGTCCGCAAGTTGCATGTTAAAGGGACAGTGAGGAGAGCTCTATTAATACTTTCTTTAAAGCAAAATCTGATAGTTCGGCACTTCATGGCGTTGCCACTTGGCCGGCAGCGAAAGATGCATTTATTTCTAAGAAATTTGGATTCGAAGTTAAAAAAGTTTTTCCCGCAGCTCTAATTCAAACTTGGGATTCTCTTATGACGACACAGGACTAAGTGACGTGAAACATGACTACACATGACGTAACGCAGACTCCGTGATTTCTGGCAGCCAGCAGTGCGGCCTAGCAGCAGCCGAAAAGAAAGCTACCGCCGGCCGCACGTTGAAGGCATCTATCGGCTATTGCGGCCGTCGCTTCGTTTACGTTTGCACCGGCGTTTTGCCAGCGTTGCAATGGATCCCGCTCTCGAAGTCGTCAACGATGTTCTCGCAAATAGACACCTTTAGCATACCGTGTACCTTGTTACCGTTAGCGGAATACCGGGAGCCCGCCTACCGCCGGTTAGCAGGCGCTGATTGGTCCCGATGCTGCAGGCGCGCGCGTAGCTGCCGGGTAAGTGGCACCATCTGGCGACGTCAAGGAGATTTGCGCATGCATTGGCTGCGCCTCAGTGATTCGTGGCTTCTCGTGTCCTAGTGATGCTAGAACCATTGGCTCTAGCAACACTGTTTTGTCCTATGACGTCATCACGCTTGTACTTGCGAGTTTGGCCTGTGGCGGCGATACCTGTATTTTGGTTCTTGCTCTTTTTTACTTTACAAGAGCTTTGTTGTCAGTATGAGTGGCGTTTTTGTAATCAGGAGCTGGTATTCTGTCGATACAAGCCAACTTCAATTTCTCCTCAGTGTCCCTTTAAACTGCTACTTCCGACCTTCCTGAGTGCATCTCTAAGAGCTTTGATGATAAAAAGATCTACAGTTTGGATACTTTACTTTGTATCACAGTGTCCTACTTCTCATCAGTTGTGGAATGCCTCCTCTAAGCCCCTTGCGTTAAAGGAGCACTAGAAGCTTGGTAATTAAATTTTTTTTTTTGAGCCATCAACTGCAATTTACTAGAGGTGAACTTTGTTGCACACCTCAAAGAGTTCCTCCAGTTCCAATGGGGCAGCGCTGAACACAAGGGCATGGTTGAAGCCAGCAGAGCGGCAGGCCACCTTGTTGTTATTCCGAAGGAGCACATTCTTCCCACAGCACGTGTTGAACTGGTGGTTTACAGCTGCGATAAGAGAGAGCCGGGCATTTTAAAATTATTGTAAATCAATACAAACACTGTCAACAGCACAGATCCTTACCAAGGAAACTTGTGTTGCAAAAAAGCACACATGAAAATATGAACCAGACAGACTAGTGGCATTGCGTTTCTACGGGGTCAAAATCGGTGCAAATTTTGGGTTTGGTTTTAAATGGCAGACCAGTACACTGTATAACAAAGGTGAAGAATTCATGCTGCAGGTTATGAGGACAGGAAAGACGTAATAACTGTACCACTCTCGGAGGACACACAGACTGCACCACCGGAGAAGGGATGAAGGAGGGAATGAAAGAAGGAAGAAAGAAAGACTTGCAGTAGAGTAAGGCTCTGGATTAATTTTGAACCCCCAGGATTAAACATGCACTGACATTGCACAGCAGGTGGCCATCTTTTGCGTTCACATCTCACATCACATTAACATTCACAACAGCAGCAGCATCATTCACAAACATTCTTAGTTGGGTGCACAAAAAGCAAAAAATTACGGGGGCACTTAATCATCATTATGTGATGTTCGCATTAGGTCTTCACCTTGCTTGAAGAGCTAAGGTTGGCGGCTTAGCACAACAATCAGTGAAACCCAATAGGCATTGGCTTATCGGCTCTCCCCCTTCCACAATAGATGCCCGGCACGTTGTTCCCATGACAACTACCCTCAGGTCATGCATTCCTCCGCTTGCATCAGAACCTCCTCTATCCACAGGAGCCACCCTATGGGTTCTTTATATGGCAGCTACCTTTAGGCCTCTTCCCCTTTCCTCTACAAGTGGACAGCGAGATTTCTCTCCCTCCACTTATCCACCTGCCAACCATGGCCAGTGGTTGGCAGGTGGAAGCTGATAGGTGGTGTACACAACACTATCTCGTCAGACGCCGTTTTACCTTCAGGATGGGGCTTCGAAGCCTAATGCATTAAAAAAAAAATGTACAGGAAGCTTGTCCAAGCTACCCCCCTCGTTGCTGAGCTATACAAAGGGTGACAAGCAGCAGCCAAGGGATCCAGGTACGTACAGACACTGTGGGCAGGTGTGATGCTTGCTCTGGTGACCTCTGGACTGGCGACCTTGGCAGGCAGGGCTGCCGGTGGCGAGATTCGCTGCTGTGGGACAATGGAGACCTGGGCGCACTGGCCGTACAGGTCTACCACAGCCCACACACCTGGAATTCAGTCGCACAGGTCAACCAGAGGCATGCAAGAGCCCTGCATACGCCCTGTCTGTGTCTAGCTCTGCCACTTCCCTCAAAGTATCTGCACCCTTTCTCTCCGCTCCCTCATAACACAAAACATGCAACTTTAAGCTCTTATGCTACTTTTAATTTACTTTGATGAGCACTTTCATAAGACCTCATTACACTAGCATGTACAGTCGGGGACAAAAGTCTCCAGACCACGTGTTCCTCAAACAAAGCTTATAGCTCTACTATCAGACAGTGGCTGGAGACCGCACTTGTGGAGATAAAAGAACAAAAATTTAACTTTTACCTCCACAAGTGTGGTCTCCAGCCGCCGACTAATAGCAGAGCTATTGGCTTCGTTAGAAGAACACGTGGTCCGGAGACATTTGTCCCCGACTGTACATGTTTGTAAAGCAATTGCAAGTCTTCAACACTTATGAAACAGTACTTTTCGTGCTACTCAAGTTGAATCAGGGATGAGCAAGCAAGAAGGCTTCTTTTCTTTGCAATGTATTCTGTCCTGGTGTCCAACACAAACCATATATCGATACAGCATGCATCCAAAAGCGCAGCTCACGTGATGGAATGTTTCTGCATGCAATTCCCTGGTCCTCGCCGTTGACAAAGTAGTGCAGGCAGCCGTCGGAGTCGCGCATCATCCCCACGCGACTTCCGACTCCCAGCTGGTCCAGGTCGCACTTGTAGCCATTTCGGACGGTGTTGCCATTGCGCATAATGGCCGAACCACTGCACAAATCGTACAATGCACACAACATCAGTGGAGGGCTTTGCTTTCCGAAATGTGAAGGGGAACTGTGCGCAAGGCACTAGTAGCTATCATACCACCATTTCAATAATTATCACCAGCTTAGCTATATAGACTGCAAGACAAAGGCCTTTTCCACCGATCTCCAATTGACTCTGTCCATTTAAAGCCTGCACAAAGGAACAATTAACAAGCTGGAAAATTGTGCCTGCCGCAGGATGGCAAGCACTTTTTCTCAGGAAAAGGAGGAACTATACAGAAATGAACAAAAGGCTATATATACAGTAGCAGACCACTGTATATATAGACTTGTATATTCAGACTTGTGCAATTGAAAATTGGCTTTTGAGGAAAGGAAATACTGAAGTAATTGTCTCACATTTCAGTGGACACCAAGACAGCCCCATAAAGAAAGAGATTAAGGTGGGAGTGAAAGAAGAAAGACAGAGGTGCTGTAGTAGAGGGCTCTGGCACAGTACATAACACAATACATGAACACGAACCCCTTTGCTATACTGGACTTTACTGAAGAAGAAACCTCATGCACCTAACTGCAATATGCACACATTCACAACCAATATTTAGGACTCTATCGAATTAAAAGTTCAATTTTTTACACTGAGAAGGTGCCAGCAAGACCCTTCAGAATTCAGAGGTTAGATTTTTTTAATCTAATATAGACGTGAGTGAACAGTGTTGCCATAAGCAGCAGAGTTGTTAGCCACCATCATCGACATGGAAGGCATTATCCTTAATTCAGTGCATCAATCGGATTAGCTTTTCAATGCCCGTACGTCACTGCTGCCTCTTGAGTTAATGGCAAACTCTTCGTTCCTACTGAGGTGTTTTACCAACACGATAAGGAGCAATACTGGGTGTGGAATCCCGTTGCTACCAGGACAGTGGTCATGTTTGCGCGACTCAGATGAAGTTGCCGCCTCTGGTATTGGGAAGTGGTGTCAGGGAAGTGGGGACAGACGCCTGCTTCTCCCCATGAGTTACCTCTCAGTGTGCGTGACTGTCGCCATACCTAAAATGGATGCTGCCCTTGCCCCATGGATCGGGGAGCGTGTGTTGTGGAGCGCTAGCGTGGAATTGGTTCATGGCATGTTTTGTGGCATGGTTCGTGGCATGATCCACGGACACATTGCACATTTCGCTACTGCTGGCATAAGATGTGTTGCAGATAAGCGCAGTGTGAACATGAAAAAAGCATGGCTGTGACTTAAATACCAGCTAATATCGCAAGCATTAACTAGGGAAATGGCACAATTCTCATATAAGCAAGTTTTTTTTTTCAACAAAGATTTTATTGAAGTGCAGATTCTTCGGACTAACTGGTTATTCAGACCCCTTTTCAGTTCCTGATGAGTTCGAAAAATTGGCCAGTGAGCGTACATATCTTAGATGCACATATCCTGCAGTGACGTTAGTCTGCTTACCTCAACATCCATGTATCATGAGTGATGTCAGTCATTGTGCTGGGGAATTCAAGGTCCTCCGGTCTAATGGATGTGACACCTGCACGATGGAGAACAACCCAGAAAGTTAAGTAAGAGTTATATTATACTCCCACTTCAATGTTTTCATGAATAAGCTAAAAGCAAAGATGAAAGTCAAAAACAAAAACTATGATTTTTCTCTAACAGTCAGCAAGGGGCTGCGAAACTACAGCCACATGACAGACAGCAAAAGGTCATCTGCAGTGTAACTTTTTTAAGCCTGTACAATGTTTACTCCCTTTTAAAGTATTGCTGCAGAAGGAAAGCATTGCTTATCAATATTTTGTCCATAAAGTAATGAGCACCACATTCACCAAGTTTTAATAATAAGCATTTATAAACACACCCCAAACATTTTTTGGAGTAGCGATACACATCAGTCGATTAATCTAGTTAGCAGTATATCACACTTTCATTCACTGATGGTAGTTGTAGTTCAGAAAACGCGGTTACAAAGATGATTCAATGTTTCTGGTTTGAGTTCCACACAAGCAGTTTTTATGACATGCTTTATCACATGCAATAGCAGTTTGGATATGCATTCTATGATCAGAGAAGGTAGACTAAATATTTCAGATATAAAACTATGATAATTTACAGTGCTTACCATTAAGTGCTTAAAGTGAAATGCCTTACAATATATACAGTGTCTTGAAACCTGAGAAGGGTCCTAGAGACCATGGATATCCATTTCTTTCAAATGGGTTCGCAGACACTTGCTCTAATGTGATCCACTGCATGCGACTCACCAGCTTCGATGGACCCTGACCAGCGGTCGACCATCTGGTCAATGACCACCTCAAAGAGCTGGTTGTCGTTGAGGGGCTGGTTGCTGACCACAATGGCAAAGTTGAACTCGCCATGGGCATTAGGACGCACTGCCGTAAGGCCATTGTTGAGGACACGCGCATTGCGCCCGTGCCTCTTGCTAAAGCGGACCTCGGCGACCAACGGTTCGCCAGCCGACAAGGCCAGAGACGGAGAGGGCACCGCTGACAAGAGCTCTGGTACGGGTGCAGCTTCTGATCCTGCAGGAAATGAAAGGGACAATGTGCCAATTGCCTGCTATTCACCTGTTTACAGGTTTAATCCTTGAGTCATGCAAAAGCATCTCACGGGGGGAAAGGAGACTGATCAAAAAATATGATCAGGTGAAGTATCTGGGGCTCATCCTAACATCTAACCTGCGTTGGGAGCCCTACATCAAATCCATTTGCTCTAAAGCTGAAGGTAAATTACATTATTTAAGGAGAAAGCTCCGTAACACGCCGGCCCATATTAAACTCAGTGCCTATAAAACTCTTATAAGACCTACCCTAGAATATGCGGATATAGTCTGGAGCCCCCATCAAAAAAGTTTAATCAACAAATTAGAGCGAATCCAAAAACTAGCAGTGAGGTTTGTCTATTCAAAGTATTCACGTCAAACTAGCGCTACCAGTCTAATAGTTCAGTCAAATTTACAAAGCCTGTCACAGAGAAGAATCATTTCAAGATTAAAGTTTTTGTTCCAACTTCTTCACGGTCACTTCAAAATAGCCAATTCACAATACTTACACCCGCCATTCAAACACTCGTCTAGAACAAACCATAGTAAAACACTTAGTCAACCAGTCAGCCGTGTAAATATCCACAAGTACTCCCTGTTTCCAGATGCTATATCATATTGGAATAAATTGCCTGAAGATGCAGTGAAGTGTACGTCCGTGGAACTATTTCTTAACTATATCGAAAAAATTGACTTTTCTGTTTAATTCTCTCCTAATCTTTTTGTGTTTGGGTCAGAGAACATCTCTGTATTTTTGAATTTTTGTTTTTACTCTGTTTGATCAATGATGCATTGTAAACACTCCTGCATGGGCCCGAAAAGGGCCTGCAGTATGTTCAAATAAATAAATAAATAAAAGCCTCTACAAAACAACACGTTACTATGAAATGAAGGAAACTGAGAGCAAAAGAAATCAACAAAAGTTCAAACACCGTGCCTTGCATAGGGAGAAAAAACAGCTGTTTCATATTATGACACACTACATTCCTTAGGCATACTGATCACATGCAGAGGACTGTGATAGCCCTCACCTGAGTGGTCAACCACAGAAGCCTGAGCGGCTTGCCCGTAGAGGTCGATGACACCGTACACACGGGCTGGTACGTTGCGGGCGGCCACGCCCTGGTCCACTCCATTGATGTAGAAATGCAGGTTGCCCTCTGAAGTTCGCTTTACCCCCACTTTGTCACCGACCTGAGAAGAAAGGTTGGTTGGTGCATGAATTCCGCCTTCGTTCTGCCTGCCCAACAGCCATAAGCCTCACCTGTCTCTGGATGTCTATTTGCAAGCTTCCCTCACTTTTTTAACCTGACTTTTCAACAGTGCTCACAACTATATTAAAAGAAGATAGCTTGTAGATGACATGGTAGATGACATGTTAAATTATCAACCGCAGGTAACTTCTCAATCTTGGGGTATAGTAATTTAGCAATATCTGAACAATCAAGCACCTGGTCTAATTCGCACCTGATCCTGCAGATGACTTCAAGAGCACCCTTGAACAAAGCTTGGCTACAGCCAGAGCAAAGGAATGCCAAGCGCTGCCTCCTTTAGAATATGAGCCCTTTAGTTCAGGATGCCACTCTCGTACCTGCAGGGTGTCCAGGTTTTGGCAGTAGTCTTTGATGACCTCTGTGCCATTGTGCATGACACCACATCCGGTCATGACCCAGGTGCCCGACCGGACGTTGGTCATGGTGGTGGGGAACTCGAGGAGGTGCGGCGGGAACATGGTCACCCCAATGTCGATGGAACCGGTCCACTTCGACACCTGCTGCTCCAAGACCACCTCGAACAGCTCGTCTGGCCGTAGCGCACGGTTGGTCAGAACAACAGCATTGTTGAAGCCGTCCAGGGCACTGAAAGAAGGCGAGAGGGAGACAGTGCTTCAGGCAGTGCTGTCATAGCCATTCAGGCAGTGCTGTCATATTTTTGCACACCTGCAAAGCTGAGGAACAGTGCTGCCACTGCAGACAGCACAGTTTGTTTCCTCTTCCATGCTATTCCAAGGTGCCATCATTTTCTGCATTTTCACAGCTTGCGAATGCCAACATTACAAGTGAGAATAACATGGAGCAACCTATCATATGGGAACGCAATACATGGAAATCAAGGGGCATTTTACTAAAACTGGGATTCTGCACAGTAACACCTGGGAAAATGAATCAACTGGGGATCAAATCATTTGGATTCCAAGATATGAGCCTTCAGCTGAAAAACGCCATCCATTCACATGTGATCTCCTGGCAGTGCGACAACACTTGCTGACCCCAAAAACTAACCTGGGTCTTCTTGCGGTACGACCATCGTTGACAACCACCGCTCGTCCACCACAGCGTGGGTGAAACAGCAACCTCTCAGTCTCCCGGTCATTTGTGTCATCTGTAAAACACAGTGCCGATGAGGCTAAATATGTCCCCAAACCTACCCTAGCATACCAGAAAAGGCTTCTTGACTCAAACTTGTTAAGAAAAAAAAAGTTAGAAAGCATTCTCAAAGCTATGACTCTTGACAAATTCCATAAAAAACATGTACTAGAATCTCACTGTCCATGTATTATGCCTACTGCTCATGCCATGCCACACCAAACCCCATTACAGGAGGAGCTTTACAAAGGCATCTTACTACTCCAACCACAGGGGAAATAAACAATCTCAGAAGTGTTCGTTAAAAAAAAAAAGTCAATTGTTTCAGACGCACAACAGAGGCATTTTTTTCAGCCTTATCTGTGCAGGGTTTCAAGAAGAAACAATAAAGAATTCTTTCTGAGCAAAATTTGGCCAGAATTCTGTGTGAATTGCAAGACAAATTTCTTAAAATGCTTTTATTTCTGTGAGTGCACTTATGCGTGCTCCGTAAAAAAAAAAAAATGTCTGAGGCATGTTCACAGCCACCAGTGCTTTTGTCAAATGTTGGGCCACTTTGCATATGTCTAGAACAGTCTCCAAACCCTCTAGTGGATTTTCTACAATAGTTGTTGCATTGTGAAGAAGTAGAGAGCAATGAAGAGTGGTCTTTCTAAAGCCTCACAGCTTCGGAACACCGCAGCTCCTTCACTACACACCTCAGTGACCAGCCCAATCAAGCATGAAGTGGCCATGACACTTTTGGCGAACACTCCTGATGATAGAACTTTAGGTCCATGAAACTGGCTCAACTGACCTTTGATGGCTTTGCTCTCGTCACTGGGAGATGCCACCTGTCGGTGGCAGCTGTCTGTATGGTCGAGCAGGGTGACTTTGACGGTCATACCGTACAGGTCGACCACTCCATACACGACCGGTGGCACATTCCCCGACGCCACACCCTGGTCCATGCCGTTGATGTAGTAGTGCAGGTTGCCATTCGACTTCCGCACAACTCCTATCCTGTCTCCCTCCTGCAGCAATTCCACGAGAAATCAGGGGCAGCTCACTGTTATCCCACGCTTGGTCGTGCAAAAAAAACCATGCTGTACAAACACCCCGCTAAATACATTTATCAGCGGATCACTTACAGGAGCACCAAAGGAACAGCTATGTGCACATTACGGATCCGTGTCCTTGGGGCTTCAGTTCAACAAGCACTACAAGGCAACAGACATTTTGAAAGAGCCAACAGACGCTTTCAAGATGATCTGCGCATAGCCATACTGATCACTGGACAGTTAGTGGTTGCCCGGGCAACATCAGTGTGAACTATCCATGTTTGCAGCATCCCAGCGAATGTCTTCCACTCTGCTATACAAACAAAGAAGAGGTAGAGGCAACCATGTTGTATTTCCAGTTCCAGTACTGTGTGTACCTCATCAGTGCACTCCTGGTAAATGCTTGCTGTCTGAATCACAGCTTGCACTCAGCCACCAAATCCCTCACTCCAAACAACTGAAAGCATAAGCAAGCAAACAAACAGACTGTGCTCGCAGATTCCCTGCAGAATTGAAGACGAGAGTGTCGGCGGTGTTCAAAGATTAAAATCAGTTGGTGCAGGTGCCAGGCAGTGGCCACTCACATGGAGTTCGTCCAGGTTGTAGTTGCCATACTCCCTTCTGCTGCCTTTGCCATTTGTGAGAATCCCTGAGCCACTCATCATTATTGTACCTGGCATAGAGCAAAAAGCAATTTTCAACCACATGCTATAGCACTATAAAGGCAAACCCATAATATAACATGTTTTTTTCTTCTTGTTTTGAAATTTGGTTCGTAAAACGAGGCACTGCTTACTAAGTTGAAGATAAGCAACTAAATTTTTCTGAAAACAGTTACAAACATTTACAATTTTGGAAACATTAGAAACGTTTACAGTTTTTACGGATGAAAGGAATCAACCACAAGCACTTGTTTTATCATCTCAAATTTTCTTGTTATTTCCTTTTCAATTACACCAATTCTTTTTTTTTTCACACACATCAATATCAGCATTCAAAGCATTTCTGCGTTTCTTTTAGACCTTCCCTACTCTTGCACACGCTCAGACAATGGAAAAATTCTTTCTACATCACCGCTCCCATTTACAATGAGTAAACACCATTACAGAGCATTCACTAAGCTAGGGTGCTGCTCAGCATAATTAACTACACCAAGATATCATGTTAACACCAACGTTCTAGGGGCTCAGTTCTAAAAATACTGCTCAGCCTCATCCAGATGCGAAGCCACGCCTTGAAGGTTAAGAGAGCTTTACAATCACCAACACTCCAGCCAATCTCTGTGAAATGTTTTAGCACAGCAGGTAGCTTTCCACTGTATTTGAAAGCACTTTGCTCTGGCAAACAGATGTTAGCTAGGTGGCTTACTGGTTATAATTTAGTTTTGATTGAATTCAGACAAAGCTTACAGACAGTGGAAAAAGTGGAAAAGGAAAATTATGTTTCGTCCAAAAACGTAGGACCGAGCATTACAGTGATGACAGACAATAATTTTAGCTACACACAGGCAGCCAAAATGGTTACTTTGTGGACAGATTATTGAAAAAGGCAAATGTTCGAACCAACATGAGCCTACAAAAAAAATTTTGATTACAGCATCATCCCAGAATGCCCGTCTCCCACCATAAAGGCATATAAACTATGCCACTAAAATCCCACGCTGATAAACACATGCATGCGCAACTGTCTAACAAAGCTCTGGATGAAATGGCAATATGGCAATTATGCTGAACACTAAGCACAGTGTCTGGCTTATCAGCAACTGCTTGAGTTTTGAAAGCACAGCACCTCCTCACTGACAGACTCATAACTTATTAGTAAGCAGTAAATTCCCTTACGATATTCAAGGAGAAGCTCTACAACCATTGCCACTGACCTGAGCGCATGTTTGTCATAGTTGCAGGGAACTCGAGAGTGTCAGGACTGTGGGTGGTGACGCCGAGCTCGATGGATCCTGACCATTTGTTCACCAGCTCATCGATTCGTAGCTGCGCAGAAGACAGCAACTGCCTTGAGTGGAAACATGTTTCAATGCAGGGCAGAACTAAAGAATGCCTTCGAATGTAATCAGAGAAACAAAAGAGCATTGCAACACATAGTCAACTGAGACCACAGGACGAAAGCACCTGATAAAAATAAAATAAAATAAAAATAAAATAATGGTTGAGTTCCGCTCCAGAGTTCAAAGCAGGCATCACATTTAGAGCATGAAATTATTTTTCCATTTCAAAAACGATTTCGGATAATCTTTTATTATGCGTCAAGATAAAGGAAAATCCATAATTTATATGAAAATACAAAAAGAAGGAAACACCTAGAAACTCTCACTTCCAGCTCCTTCAATGAATGACCCATCCTTCAAGCCTACAAGCATGACTACCAGGCTCTTTTTTTCTATTTTGTGAAAAGTACTTTTTTTTCCAATACCAGTAATAATGACAATGACTTACTGAAAACACATGCACGCACGCACACAGACAGACAGACAGACAGACAGACAGAGAGAGCGAAAAAACTTTTTTCCTTCTTGTTTTCCTGTTTTGAGCGCCTAAAAAAATAATGGCCGCTTTCCATTCTTCGCATATTAAGTTCAATTTACATGACGGGCTGTTGTGTAGCCGCTTTTGTTTACCCACCAACCACACTGTCATTCATTAGCAGCTAACCATTCTATCTACAACTTATCAACTTATCTATATGTAATATCATTTGCTGATAACCCTTTGTTATCTCTTCCCTCCCCCAGTGCAGAATAGCACGCCAGATAAGTATCACTCATCTCTCTCTCTATAGATAAGTTTTTTCCCTCTAAAATCTTATCTCTCTTGTTGATAATGAGTGGCATGATGCTCGGTCCACAATTGAAAACTGCGATTCAATGAAATGTGTGAAGTGGTCGTTAAGGATATTGCCGAGAGATAAGAAAGTGCTCAAGCCCACCTCAAACCACTCGTCGTCCCTTAGTGACCTGTGAGTCATGACGACCCCATTGTTGAATTCATCAGCAGGTCGCCGCCGTTCTGCTGTTCGGTTGTCATTGGAAAGCTGAACCAACGTCCCGCATCGTGTGTGAAACCGAAGAGGATCATCTGTCGGAGGCGAGCGGGCAACTGCTCCCAGACTGGCTATGTTTTCACAACTCATATTATCACTGGCTGACTCAGCTGCAAGAAAAGAAAGAAAAAGCAATGCTTTTGATAAAGTAGATGCAACATGATCAAACACCTGAGTAGCAATGTCAAAGAAAATGATGCAGTGTGAGCAATGAAAAAATTCCAAGGGTTGTACGCCACGGAAAAGCTATCAGAAATGTTGCCTATAACCATTCGTTGTGTCGTGTCAACACACTTTTGTTAATTCTAGCTCTACACTTCATACAACCCTTCCCCTTGCCCACCTAGCTCTTCTGCATTTACTTTTTTTGCACAAAGGGTGCTTGAACTACTAAATGTTGCCAGTGCTGACCGTTGACAAGAGCTGACTGCTTGTACTATGACTGTTAACCAACTGTTGCTTTGCACTGCCTCCACAAAAAGCAAATGTTGCACCAACCACCGAAATGAAATGATTCTCTACAAACAGTTATACCTACGCCACAATGCAAGGTCTGAAATGTAGCTCTATCACACAAAAACTGGACAAGCTGCTGACACCTCCACCATACTATCAAGCCGAATTAAAAATTCAAACACTGCTATCTGCTATTCCTCCGGTGTGCGGCATGAGACAGTTACTTAATTAGTTTGTGAACATAACACTGTTAAGAACCTTGAAGCTTGAAGAAGCATGAATCACTCTAGCAGCTCACTATAGCTCAACACAAGGAGGCAAAAAAAATGGTTCTCGGTTTCCAGGTGGTGCTCACATTTTATTCCAGCTTGATAATGACATAACAGTAGCATTACATTAGTGTCATATGCTTCTAACTATGAGCACATGTTTATTTATTTATTTATTTACAAATACTGCTAATCCCAATTGGGATTGTGGCAGGAGGGCTTAGTAAGGGTAACAGAACGCGGTCAAGCATAATTGGAACATTCAACTGGTCAGCATGTTAAGAAAAACAACAAACGGTAAAACGAAAATACAACCGAGCTGTGACGAAAACAATCAAATAACGCATAAAATAAGGCTAATGTCGGTAGTATTATACAAAGAATAACAAAATGTTGAAACATTGCGAGTTGTTATAATACGCAGACAATAAGTAAACAGTAAATATTATAATCGTACACTGCAAAGGCATTAACACAGTATAGGTGTTTAGTTTAAGTAACACTGCATAGTTTGACAAAAAAAAAACTTACACATAAAAAAACAAATAACCATGGGTATAATAATAACAGAATGCAAGCAACCAGGAATGAATAACTAATAACAGGACATACTCTCAACTGCACTATTAAATTTTGTCAATGATGAACAGTTAGTAATAGATGGATCAAGGCTGTTCCATTTTCGAATTGCTAGTGGGAAAAAGGAATTTTTAAAGCAGTTAGTATGGAAATGATACTCACTTAATGTATGCGAATGTTTATGACGCGTTGATCTTGCTTCGGAAAGGGAAATATATTTAGTAGTGTCGAGTTTTAGATGTCGATTTATTAGTTGAAACATGAGGTTTAGTCGAGCGACTTTTGCACGGGTCTGCAATGATTTTATTCCTTCAGTTTTCATTAATTCAGTAGGCGAATCGGCTATTTTGTATTTGTTAAATATAAATCTGACTGCTTTCCTTTAACGGCTTCAAGTTTGGTTATATCTTGATTAGTATAAGGAAACCAAACGACGTTAGCATATTCAAGAACAGATCTAACCAAAACATTGTAGGCTAAAAGCTTAGTTTGAAAAGGGGCTAATGTGAGGCGTCGTCTAAGAAAAAAGAGTCGTTTCAAAGCTGTTGAGGTGATTTTGTCCACGTGAGCGTTCCACCTGAGGTCATGGGTTATTAGTACGCCAAGATACTTATGATTAGTCACTACAGTAAGTAGTGTGCCATTTATAGTATACCGAAAGTCAGATTTATGTTTCTTTCTAGAAACTGTCATAACAGCAGATTTAGTAGCGTTGAGTGTCATCTGCCAGTCAGTGCACCATTTTGCTATATGTTAAAAGGAACGGTGGCAATGTCAACAGAAAAGAAGCTGATGAGAGATACGGATCGCCAGCCAACTCACGTGATTCCAAGCTGTCCACGACTGACACCTGGGCACACTTCCCATACAGGTCAATCACTGCGTACACTTGTGGAGGGATCTGGCTCGCAGCCACACCTTGGCTGCGGCCGTTGACGAAAAACTTGAGCTCGCCACTTGAGGTGCGCATCACACCGACACGGTCCCCCTCGCCCAGCTGGTCAAGGTCAGTGCCGTACTCTTCGACCAGCGTCTTGCCGTCCTGGAGCACACCCGTGCCAGACATGACCCAGGAGCCCTCGCGGAGGTTGGTGGCACTCGACGGAAAGGTTAGCGTGCCGGGGTCCAGAGCTGTCACGCCAATCTCGATGGAGCCACTCCATGTTGACACCTGCACGGTGAATACCAGACTATGGAGCAAGGGTCCTGAATTTTTTTAGCCTCGGAGGAACCCCGACTGCTTTTGAAAGTGCTGAGAAGCCTCTGTACTTCAGCTTCTGTCCCTTCCTCCCAAAATATACGCAAAGAAAGAGCATGCAGACATGTAGGCCCTTAAAGAATGCCTAAATCCAATAATGATCACTGGCTGTACGATGAAAGAGTCTGCTATTAACAACGCAATGAGTGAAAATATAAAATGGGCAAAAGCAAAAATGGTTGAGGCAGGGTCGTTATGGAACCCATTAAATTAGGTGCTCAGGGAACCCAAAGGTTCCACTGAACCAGTTTGAGAACCCCTGTTACGGGTTATTGTATCAACTGGAGCAAGGTTCAGCAGTGTACTGGTCATTTTTGATACAACCCGGAAACAAAGGAATACAAATGAGAGCAATAGGAACTACAAATAGCTACACATATTCACAATGTCCTGGCGATCAGCAGCGGTGTATATGGGTATCACATCCTGCTCAACTACACCGATGATGCTGACCTGAATGGTTGCTGTAACTACCATCTCCCCTCTTGCTTTTTCATTTAAGTCCTGTTACTCTATGACACCGTTACCACCTGTTCTTTCTTTTTTTTTTTTTCGAAATACAAGTTCCGTCACCCCCATCTACAATGATTCTTTGGCTCCTTTTTCTGCCAGCATTCAACACATAAGCATACAAGGAAAAGGTCTCCACGTGTAAATGCTGAATGGTGAAGTCTTGGATGTGCCACGATTAGTACAAATAAAATAAAATCAGTTTTATTCACACGGATAGTAAAAAGATCAAATCATCTGGGCCCTTAGCCTTCTCGGCTAGACTTGGGCCCATGACTGCTTACAC
Organism: Amblyomma mixtum; assembly: GCF_055824585.1. Taxonomy (NCBI): domain Eukaryota; kingdom Metazoa; phylum Arthropoda; class Arachnida; order Ixodida; family Ixodidae; genus Amblyomma; species Amblyomma mixtum. The sequence goes on from NC_143013.1 coordinate 255,146,981, forward strand.
AACCCAAGTTACTGGACTGCGACATCCCTCATAGCCTCAGTCGCTTTGGAACGTTAAACCCCCATAAACCATACTCGCGAAGCTGTCTATTAATAACTGCACAATATGCAAATAACAGACATGATAATTTTTGGACACTATGTATTTGACTTAAATTACATTAATGCAGCCAGGTCAGGTATGCAGTACAATAAACATTATGTTAATAATTGCTGCATGTTTTAGAAAGCTCTAAAGGACCTCTCTCCATTTCTACTTCTGAAATTCTTTAATCACACCTGTATAACGCCTGAATATACCTGAATAACGCTCCTTCAATACCACTTCAGCAACTAAACCACTTCAGTGGTTCAGTGGCTAAGGTGTTCCTTTGTCGGGCTCAGGGTTATAGTTGCAATTTCTAAAATAAGAAGTTCACTGGATCTCAAGTACAATCTAAAAAAATTAGCTTGATCAGAGACCTTCGTTGACATTTGATGCTCATGCCACATAATACCTATAACTTGCAAGAATGAAAAACAGCATTGACACGTACTTAAACAAACACCTTTAAATGCTTATAAACTATGCTAGGAGAACGAATCACGGAGATGCTAATGTGTATGTACAGCCGGCTGGCGTGCGTGGCGGCCACGTTTTCGGTGCTCCTGCAGCTTATGATGCAGCAAACTTGCGCAAATATCAAATCTAAGCACAGGCACACTAAGCCCGTGCTTAATATTGAGCTTTCCGCAAATTTGTTTCGTCGTAAAGCGCGGGAGCGCAGTAAAAGCGGCCGTTGCACACGCTAGCCAAGATTTACCCGGCTGTACAACTTATTTTCTTGCTGGAAACTCTTACCCAACAGCCATTCCAGCCGTACTAAACAAGCAAATTAAGCATCTCAAGGAAAAAACGCGGCGCTGTCCGGAATAAAATAAAAATAAAGAAATGCGGCACGGCTGTTAGCGCAAGCCGAAAGCGGCAAGCGATAAGTCGCCGCTGGCGAAGCTACCGCGCTGGTTTTCCGCAAGCGCATCCACAAGCAATCCGCGGAACGAGATCATAATCACGCCACACGCAGCTAACATCTCTTCGCCTAATCACACTTCCTACGTAACAACGGTATCAACGTACACTGTGCAACTAAACAACGTAATACAATTTGCTCGGCGCGATCGAAACCGGTACCACCATCAACACTTTTAGTTTCGAAAAGCAAGGTCTCACTGGTCGGTGCGCAGCAGGATAAAGGCCGGTCGTGTGGGTGACGTCGTAGGGTATGTGTCAGACAATTAGACCAAAAAAACAAAGAATGCCGGTGCAAGAAATTATCACGAAGTGTCCGAAGAAGCGTGAAATGATCGAACCAACTTTGCTACTCAAGTCAGGGGAACAGAGAAGCGGCAAACAGTTTCAAACGGCAGTAGTTTAATCGCCTCAGCTCATCAAGGCTCATGTAAGTAGCTAGAAAGAGAAGCAGGGCTTAAACGCAACATAACTGACAAGCTGTTTAGTATTTACTTCACAGGCAATCGCCGCATAGACGGCTGCTGCCGTAGAGCAAAACTCCCAGGGGCGCTTACCTTCTTGTCGATCCTGACTTCAAACAGCTGATTATCCCTGAGGGGTTGGGCGCTCATAACAATGCCATTATTGAACTCCTGGTGCGGATGGATCCGCTGTGCTGTGCGGTTTTCGTTGCTGGTCACTACTAAATAGCCTTTTTTCGGGTGAAATGAATTGGGTGCCATAGTGTAGCTGCCATCGGCGTCCCTTTTCCTCCCAAGATGGCGCACGCCTGCGTAACGTCGGTGCTGCCATCACAACATTGACGACGCGCGTCGCAACTACAAGCAAAAGCGCGGCAACGTCAAACCACTCAGCGTCGTTCGAGGAAGTTGCCGGTCACAAGATCGCCCATCCGTCAAAATGATTGATGCCTGCTTTGTTTTTAAGTAAAAAAACCCTGCCGGCTATGGCTTTAAGTAGCGTCGACGTTCAACTTTCGTAGACGCATGAACACGAGGCTCGTTTTTCCCGCGCAGTAAGCTGCAGCCTTACATTTTGACCTGCTAGAGTTTAGTTTGTTTTCCGATAATTTCGGAGGCTCAAGTAATGGAGCGCCTATGTGCTTTGTCTTCGTTTAAAAAATGACACGTTACGAGCGCTGCTTCGCTGAAAGCGATGTATCGAATCGCAGGCACGTGTCTAATTCTTTGTTCTATGGCAACCGTGAGCTGGCCGGATAATTGGACTCGGTCTTTCCAGTCCTACGAGAGCGTGTACAGGTGCTCCAAAAGTCATCTGGTGTTTGCGAACTAAAATTACGCTGCCTTGCCCAGGGGCGGTCCCATTTTAAGAGGGGGGGGGGGGGGGGGGGGTTCTTTTCGAACTCACGCAATTTTCTGACGGATCCACGCAAGACGACGACTCGTTTAAATGTTGCCGAGAAGTGCAACTGCAAGAAGTTGTATTTTTACGAGTGACGGCAAGGAGGGATTCCGTTCTTGTCTTCTTATCGGTCTTACCTGAAAATTTTGTGCGGCTGTCTTAAAACAGAAAGAGCGCGCGAAAGCCATTTGTTGAGGTACTTTTGTTCGCAAACTTCTCCTCATCTTTTCGTATACTGCGGCGTCGTTCCGTAATTTACATTCCTGCTCTTTCGTTCTTTTTTTTTTTTTTCCTTTACGCGCCCACAAAGTCGACCCCCACTTTACAACCGTGGTCACGTTACACTGGGACGAAGAAATAACAGCGACCCGACAGCTATATTACTTCTCTACCTTGCGGTGTCTATACGTTTGTGCACGCAACTTTTAAAACTTTGCTTCCAAGCATCTATAGCTATTTTCACGAAGTCAGTAATGCGCCGCTTACATTTGTAATTACTGCTGGGCAGAACGGTAGGACCAGTTCGTGCCTAGAAAGAAGGATCGTTGTTAAAAAAAAACAAGAGGTAAAGACGGACGTCGCGAATTTCTACGATGCGCCTTGGAAGTCTTAACCTGGGGCTGTAACTTTTTTTTTTCTCTCCCGCGGTACAATGTTCTACTAAATGACATAGTAGCTAAGTTTTAATTGCGGAATCAACGTCAGATGATAAAAAAAAATAACAAATTTGGCATAGATATATTTTCCTTGAAGAGTAGGGCTGCAATTCGGTGAGCATGGATGCGGCATGAGTGAATTCCTAAAGTTTTTGAGCCACTCATGTTATTTTTGTGGAATAGGGTGCTCCAAATATACACGGACAAAATTTCAGATCTTTCTTGATAGTGTAGAACATAATGCGCGTCTAAAAGAGCTATAATCTCTCCTTTCAGCATCGCCAAACTTGGTCACATGACCGCACTCAAGCTCTCTGCACGCGGCCCGTTAATATTTCGCGCGTTGCGCTCAGCCACTGACAATGACGTTACCAGATCCGCAACCTGGTATCTCTGTCACTGGCTTGGACACGTGCTTCGTACAATTACTGCATTGTATCGGCTTGTTTCCGCTGCCCGTGCACATCCTGTTTACCTCGTCGGTCGTCTCTTTTTTTCGCCGTGAAAGGCTCGCGCTGTATAGTTTTTCCGTTCAGGGTTCTACAGCTTGGCATTCAGATATCTTGGACGTAAATGTTACATATAATATTGGCCACCAATTGCATGTCACACACATAACTGGCTAGCTAGCGCACTGAGGACCCCCGCCCCTTGTTCGTTTCATCGGTTTCATGTTGTCAAACATCCCATCTGCCCGGCTGTCTCTCAAATTTTGCCAAAATATTCTCAAAATATTGGCAAAATACTGGCAAAATACTGGCAAGATATTGGCAAGTTATTGGCAATATATTGGCAAAATATTGTCAAAACATTGGCAAAATATTGTCACGTAGTGGTGACTGCAGTCCGGAGAGCAGGAAGACAGCGAAAATGGCTTCTAAACAAAACTCTTTATTTGTGCTGACTTGCGCCCGCAACGGACTGAATCACTCGGCGGCGGCGTAGCAACAAGCTTTCTCGATGGTCGTCCAGCACAATGCCCGCCGCATCTCGGCCGTGCTCTTTTTAAAGCTGATAGCGAATTTTCGAGATAAAGCGTGCAAAGTTACTACAACATTGTGGAACAAAAGCGGCTCCGCCTGGAATGATATCAATCGAGGCAAATCTGGTCGCGTCTTGCATCCCAAACAAAGCGATAAAGCGGCGTGCCGGCAGCTCTGAAGAATTAAGAAACATTACAAAGATTCGCGACGATATTATACTTAAAACATTGGAGGGGACACTTCAGCTCCGCATTAAGGGTATGACGCGATAGCTTTACTGTGTCAACGCCCACATATGCGGAATTAGTCATTCTCGGCTTTGCATTCATAGGTCCCTGGGAGTCCTCATACTCACTCCTGGTGCAGTGGTGCAGCGGCTAAGCGATGCGCCACTGTCCTGCGATGGCAGGTGCTGTCACCGGCGAGGCTTGTGCGACCCAGGCTGCCCCTCCTGAGCAACTTCTCGCGACTAATCATTAGTTTAACCGCCACCGGCCACGGTGGCGAGTTTGCTGACAATCCGGTAGGCAGATTGTGACGACGCCACAAGGTGACGTTGCAGGTTGCTTGTCCGAAGATTTTTCGCTCACAACGACGACGAATTTTCTGCACAACATCGCGTTAATACGCAGGGTGCTTCAACCAAGTTTGCATTGTTTAAAAATAGGCTTTTGGAGTTAGAAGAGCGTTTTTTTCTGCACATAGCATTGTCAGCGATGTAGTACATCAGCAGGCTGGTTAACTAATATTGAATGGTTGACTTTTAACTATTACCGTTAGGCTCCTTATTTACTGAGAGGTGTGTAGCCCACCGTGATTAATATCGATATCAGTTTTTAGAATTGCGAAAAAGTGGTTACCCTCGACTATGTGGATCGACCAACGAACTGTGGCTATTTCCACTAACGTGCACTAGAGAGGTTGCTTTGCCTGTCAGACTTCTCGGAAGCGCATGTATTTTGGCGCTATGCATGTATTTTGGCGCAATGTAGCCAGAATAGTGCCGAGGGTAACCGCGGTTTCGAAATTCTAAATGCTGATATGGATATTATTTGCGGTGGGCTACACGCCCCTCAATAAATTAAGAGCCTGACAGTAATCGTTAAAAGTTAACTATTCAGTATTAGTTAACCAGCCGACTAGTCAGCACGTACTCTGACGTACAGTCGTTGCCAAAAGTAACCAGGCTGCATGGTTAGCTTCTCAGTCGTGTATTAAAGCTATCATGCCGGCCCTCAAGCTGTAAATCTCTGTATGGTAAGAAATACCCCTGTCCTCACCTTCAAAGAACCGTTTGACTGTACGAATGAGAAGCAAACCATGGAGCCTGGTTACTTTTGACAAAGACTGTACTACATCGCAGCCAATGCTATATGCTGAAAAAAACGAAGCCTTCTAACCCAAAAAGCCTGTTTTTAAAAACTGCGTATAGTCTTAGGTGAAACACCCTGTATGTAACGAAGGAGATGGGCATTCGCCCGAGCCGCATTGTCATCGCTTGGCGCGAGACCCTGCTCGTTCTGGCTGACCTCGGACTGCCTTCACCGCTGCTCCCGTTGACCTCGCCTTCTCTAAATGACCACCCTCCTCCCCTTTTACATATGCCATAAAGGCAGCATAAATGTTTAAACAAGTGACCGGGTATCCCCCCGAGCCCACTGAGCGGCTGACATGATGAACGCTCGAAGAGCAGCCCGAACTGGTCCGGCGGGCCTGGGCAGTCGCCGCAGCCACTGGAGTCCCCGACTAGAAATGGTGAAAAAAAATAGCGCCAAGCCATGCAAACCACAAGACAGAACGAAGACGAGACACAGGCGCTAACTCACAACTAAAATTTATTGAACCCACGAGGCACTTTTTTTTAGTTTAGTTTTTAGTTTTTAGTTTTTTTTTTTTTTTGCCAGGAGGCATAAATTTTAGTTGTGAGTTAGCGCCTGTGTCTAGTTTTCGTTCTGTCTTGTGGTTTGCATGGTTTGGCGCTATTTTCCCACCATTTCTAGTATGCACCAACTAGCCCAAAAAGAGGTGTTAACGCAGTCCCCGACTAAGCGCCCTGTTCTTGACCATGGCAACACTTTTTGACCAAATAAGGTTTGTCTCTCTCTCAACGATCCTCTGAATAAAATTTTGCAAAAGAAAGTAACGGCTCTGGAAAAGAATTAGACCGCGAATTATAGCCAAACATGATCGGCTTGTCAGTGAGCCACAGTAAAAAGTAGAAAACAATGCAAGCAATGCCGGTGTTATCAAATGCAATTGGCATACTGAATCGTGTGAGAGAATGACGGCAACTGAAATGCTGGAGAGTAATGAATTTGGAACACTTTATTCTTTATGAATGTCATTCCGGGCCATACCTTTCTCCTGATAAGGACGGACATTACAAATGCATACGCATCGTTCACAACTCGGTGTGTGGAAGAATAATGCAGAGGAGTACAAATTAATTAAGTGAAAATATATGCAGGAAGGAAACACCAGGAAACTGCGGAGAAAACGCAAAAGACGGACAGTAAGATGAAGTAAACTAAATTTATACAGGGTGCTGTTTCCGAGACGCGTAGTGAAGTCACAAACTTTGTGAATACGACCATTAATTGTAAGTAAGGGAGAAATTGCTTATAAGTATCGAACCATCGCAGCCAAAGAGGGAAGGAAAGTGATGCTGCGCTTTGGTGAATGCTAACTAGTGATCATTCCCCCTTATTTGAAATCAGTGTCACGTTGAGAGATTCCTCAAAAAGGTGATAGTATATACGGCTACCACTGTGCAACGAGAGATATATAGGCAGCTGTTAAGGTGCTGCTATTTCACGACATGTTGAGGCTGAGAATATGAGAAATTCTTCATATCTGTATAGCTCCAGCACGATCTTTTGTACTTCTCCACACATACTCGTTTTTCGACTATAGTCTGATACAAGCCAAGGAAAAAGCGGCTTTTCACCGTCAAAGGACCCCTTTTCAGACAATAGCGTCGGTCGGTTCTCATGAGCCTGATATACGACAATGCAGGGAGCGGCAGATGAAAGGGGGTACTAGTCCCCACCTTGCACTGTCGAGGGTATACTCGCCTCCTTGCTTTGTCACGCCACTCCCTGCATTGTCACACTAGCAGGGTCGTGAGAATCGGGCGACGCCATTGGCTACAAAAGGGGTCCTTTGACGGGGAAAAGCCGGTCTAAAGCGCGGCGCCACCAATGACCCTCTCCTCGGGCACAATCCGCAGCTGTCGCCACCTATCGGCATACGTGGCATCTACCCTATGGTTCCGAATTCCTCCGTTCTCGCCGCATCCTCCTCCTTCCAGCCATCTTCCGGACGGTTCCCGTGGTACCAACCCTCCAGTTAATTCTTCCTACGCTCTTGCCATAGCCTCCGCCTTTCAAGGTAACCCATAGCTTCCTTCCAGGGTAACTCCGGGTGTTTTCCCGTGGCGACTACCCACGTACCGCTTGCGCCTTAATTCTTACGCTCTCGACATAACCTTCTCCATCCACGGGCGAAACGCAAAAGACGCCCGTGCGCTGTACGGTTTCAGTGCAGGTCACCAGGTGGTCAACTGCTATGGGATATAGCGCTCAGTCCGAAAAATCGGAAGGGAAAGAAGGCGTCTCTGCTTCCCGACAGGTTGAGAATTTATTACGAAATGTATATTTGGAACGAGTAAGACATGTTGAAGGGCTAGTTGGTTTTGCATCTTGAAACTTGGAAAAACCCACCTAGGCGCAAATAATTTCACAAGGACCAAAAGAGACGAGCAGACAACGGACAGACGCCTGTCCGTTGTCTCCTCGTCTCTTTTTGCTCTTGTTAAATTACTTACGGCTAGGTGTTTTTTTCCAAGTTTCAAGATTTCGAATTTCATTTCATGTATTGAAGCCGTAAGGGCCCGTGGGCATTACATAAGGCGAGGGCAAGAACAGTGTGTAACAACATATGACACCTGCTCAACAAAAACAAAGCAAAGGAACAAAACAAAGCAAAAAAAAATCATGAAAGGAGACAGAAACACAGGATCAGATTGTTCGGTAAAGCCGAATACATCACGTAAGACACAGATGACTCGCTAATTTAGTGCGGAAAATTGCTCGATCTGAGCGAGAAGAAATACTATCAGGCCGGGCATTCCATCGGGCTATTGCGTCTGGAAAGAATGAATCATTCATCGCTGACGTGCGGCCTTTCATGGGAGCTATGGGATGATTATGGTTTAGGCGAGGGGATATTCTTGATGACGGCTGTAGCAGGAACGAAGGAGGCATAGGCGTTATACGATACGACGTGATTGGAGACTTGGGAGGGAAAGGGCTCGTTTTAGTGCAGTGACAATACTATCACGCGAGTACTGTGACACGATAAACTGCGCAGCTCGATTTTGAACGTCTTCTAATTCATTTGTAAGGTATGCTTGCGAAGGGTGCCAGATGGACGAGGCGTATTCGAGCTTTGGGCGTACGCATGTCTGATAGGCTAGTTGTCTGATTTCAGGCTAAGAACGAAATGAGGCTAAGAACGAACTGAAGAAACTTCCTAACACACGGTCCGGCCGAATTTCGCCATGACGCTCTCACGACAGGTCAAAGTTTTATTAATATAAATGCCCGAAGCATCGTCAATAAAAGCCTCCGACTTAAATCGACCTTCTTAACAAACAGTCCGCACATTCTTGTTATTACAGAAACATGGTTTAATTATTCAATGCATGATGATGACATAATTCCGCTGTCTCATAAAATTTCTCATTCGGATCGGCCCACGAGGGGCGGTGGCGTTGCAGGTGTTGTCGGAAATGACGTTGAGGCCTCCCTCGTGATACCAAAAGTTATGCCTCCGGATACAAAAAGTTTATGCCCCAGAACATCAATTCTAGTAAACGTGTTCATTCTGTACGCTCTCTACAGACCACCGAACTCAGAACCTGATTACATGGCTGAATTTAGCCAACGTAAGAAAAAAAAAATGTTCTGCGTTATTTTTAACCTTCCTGGTAATGATAATTAAATTCAAAGGCGCCAAACCATACGCACACACACACACAGGAGAAGAAAGACTCGTCTTTCTTCTCCTGTGTGTGTGTGTGCGTATGGTTTGGCGCCTTTGAATTTAATTATGAATAACTACCAACTAGCCCAACAACAAGTTCTTCTAAGATATATTCCTGGTAATGAATGGGAACATTTTCATTCAGATTTTGAGTCACGGAGCAACAGCAACAACGTTTTTGATATAATGCTTGATCATGATCGTGTCCAAATTGTCCGAGATGCGACACGTGTCACCATTTCATCATGCCCCACGTTCACGCGCTGAATGCACAGTTTCTGTTGACGATGGTTTGTCAGATCACAAAGTGGTTGTCGCCGCTTTTCCAAGCGTTATGGTTGCGCACCTATCTTGGCTGCATGTTCAACACTATCGGACAAAAATTTTGAGCATTGGAAAACTAAGGCATTATTATGGAAATATTGAATGAAATGGTCCATTCTTCTGATGAGTAGCAAAATCTTTCATTTACAGTGTTTCACTCACTCACTCACTCACTCACTCACTCTCACTCCCTCCCTCCCTTCCTCACTAGCTCGCTCGCTCGCTCGCTCACTCACTCACTCACTCACTCTCACTCCCTCCCTCCCTTCCTCACTAGCTCGCTCGCTCGCTCGCTCACTCACTCACTCACTCACTCACTCACTCACTCACTCCCTCCCTTCCTCACTAGCTCGCTCGCTCGCTCACTCACTCACTCACTCCCTCCCTCCCTTCCTCACTAGCTCGCTCGCTCGCTCGCTCACTCACTCACTCTCACTCCCTTCCTCCTAGCTCGCTCGCTCGCTCGCTCACTCACTCTCACTCCCTTCCTCCCTTCCTCACTAGCTCGCTCGCTCACTCACTCCCTCCCTCCCTTCCTCACTAGCTCGCTCGCTCACTCACTCACTCACTCTCACTCCCTTCCTCCTAGCTCGCTCGCTCACTCACTCACTCTCACTCCCTCCCTCCCTTCCTCACTAGCTCGCTCGCTCACTCACTCACTCTCACTCCCTTCCTCCTAGCTCGCTCGCTCACTCACTCACTCACTCTCACTCCCTTCCTCCCTTCCTCATTAGCTCGCTCGCTCGCTCACTCACTCACTCACTCCCTCCCTTCCTCACTAGCTCGCTCGCTCACTCACTCACTCACTCTCACTCCCTTCCTCCTAGCTCGCTCGCTCGCTCACTCACTCTCACTCCCTCCCTCCCTTCCTCACTAGCTCGCTCGCTCACTCACTCTCACTCCCTTCCTCCTAGCTCGCTCGCTCGCTCACTCACTCTCACTCCCTCCCTCCCTTCCTCACTAGCTCGCTCGCTCACTCACTCACTCACTCTCACTCCCTTCCTCCTAGCTCGCTCGCTCACTCACTCACTCTCACTCCCTTCCTCCTAGCTCGCTCGCTCACTCACTCACTCACTCTCACTCCCTTCCTCCCTTCCTCATTAGCTCGCTCGCTCGCTCACTCACTCACTCACTCCCTCCCTTCCTCACTAGCTCGCTCGCTCACTCACTCACTCACTCTCACTCCCTTCCTCCTAGCTCGCTCGCTCGCTCACTCACTCTCACTCCCTCCCTCCCTTCCTCACTAGCTCGCTCGCTCACTCACTCACTCACTCTCACTCCCTTCCTCCTAGCTCGCTCGCTCGCTCACTCACTCTCACTCCCTTCCTCCCTTCCTCACTAGCTCGCTCGCTCACTCACTCACTCACTCCCTCCCTCCCTTCCTCACTAGCTCGCTCGCTCACTCACTCACTCACTCTCACTCCCTTCCTCCTAGCTCGCTCGCTCGCTCACTCACTCACTCTCACTCCCTCCCTCCCTTCCTCACTAGCTCGCTCGCTCGCTCACTCACTCACTCACTCCCTCCCTTCCTCACTAGCTCGCTCGCTCACTCACTCACTCCCTCCCTCCCTCCCTTACTCACTAGCTCGCTCGCTCGCTCGCTCACTCACTCACTCACTCTCACTCCCTTCCTCCTAGCTCGCTCGCTCGCTCACTCACTCACTCACTCACTCTCACTCCCTCCCTCCCTTCCTCACTAGCTCGCTCGCTCGCTCGCTCACTCACTCACTCACTCACTCACTCACTCACTCACTCACTCACTCTCACTCCCTTCCTCCTAGCTCGCTCGCTCGCTCGCTCACTCACTCTCACTCCCTTCCTCCCTTCCTCACTAGCTCGCTCGCTCACTCACTCACTCACTCCCTCCCTTCCTCACTAGCTCGCTCGCTCACTCACTCACTCACTCTCACTCCCTTCCTCCTAGCTCGCTCGCTCGCTCACTCACTCACTCACTCACTCACTCTCACTCCCTCCCTCCCTTCCTCACTAGCTCGCTCGCTCGCTCACTCACTCACTCTCACTCCCTTCCTCCTAGCTCGCTCGCTCACTCACTCACTCACTCTCACTCCCTTCCTCCCTTCCTCATTAGCTCGCTCGCTCGCTCACTCACTCACTCACTCACTCCCTCCCTTCCTCACTAGCTCGCTCGCTCACTCACTCACTCACTCTCACTCCCTTCCTCCTAGCTCGCTCGCTCGCTCGCTCACTCACTCACTCACTCACTCACTCTCACTCCCTCCCTTCCTCACTAGCTCGCTCGCTCACTCACTCACTCACTCTCACTCCCTTCCTCCTAGCTCGCTCGCTCGCTCGCTCACTCACTCTCACTCCCTTCCTCACTAGCTCGCTCGCTCGCTCACTCACTCACTCCCTCCCTCCCTTCCTCACTAGCTCGCTCGCTCACTCACTCACTCACTCTCACTCCCTTCCTCCTAGCTCGCTCGCTCGCTCACTCACTCACTCCCTCCCTCCCTTCCTCACTAGCTCGCTCGCTCGCTCACTCACTCACTCCCTCCCTTCCTCACTAGCTCGCTCGCTCACTCACTCCCTCCCTCCCTCCCTCACTAGCTCGCTCGCTCACTCACTCCCTCCCTCCCTCCCTTACTCACTAGCTCGCTCGCTCGCTCGCTCACTCACTCACTCACTCTCACTCCCTTCCTCCTAGCTCGCTCGCTCGCTCACTCACTCACTCACTCTCACTCCCTCCCTCCCTTCCTCACTAGCTCGCTCGCTCGCTCGCTTACTCACTCACTCACTCACTCACTCACTCTCACTCCCTCCCTCCCTTCCTCACTAGCTCGCTCGCTCGCTCGCTCACTCACTCACTCACTCACTTGCTATTTCCTTGCTTTCCCATTTGCTCAGCCACTAATGCACTCGCTCACTCACTCGGCCCCTCTCTCATTCAGCCAATAACTCTTCCACTCACTCATTCCCTTATCCACCCAGCCGCGGTGGTCGAATTTCGATGGAGGCGAAATTCCTGAGGCCCGTGTACTGTGCGATGTCAGAGCACGTTAAAGAACCCCAGGTGGTCGAAATTTCCGGAGCCCTTCACTACGGCGTCTCTTCATAGCCTGATCGAGTCTCTTTGGGACGTTCAATCCCATAAGCCAAACCAATCATTCCTTTACCCACCCACTCACTTACTCAGCCACTGCCACACTCACTCATTTACTGACCTGCTTGAATAATTTAGTGGAGAACCTCTTTGGACTGTCTGGCAATCCCCTGTACACGGCAAGCAGTCGAGAAGCACCGGATGTTTTTTTTTCTTTCGGAAGATAGCACCGCGCTCCGACTGAATCTTTGGAATTAAAGCAAGCGGTCTTTTGTAAATAAATAAATAAATAAATAAATAAATAAATAAAAACCTTGCTTTGCGAGTGAAGCCCGCGCTGCTCCTTGGGGCGATCGCGAGACACGGAAGCACGCGCGATCGGACAGCACTCTGCATGGCTGCAAAAAACGTGCAGTATTGTGCAACAAATCAGGTGCCGAATTTACGTAAAAATACTTCTTGATTGTCGCTGCCGCCTCGGCTCCCGTTTGCAAATCACCATCTCGTTTGGTCAGTATATTCACTGTATACTCACGTGCGAATGGCCTCTGATTGCCTGACGCTGGCTCTATACAGTCCGCCGCGCTGCACCATTTTGGGGACGAAGAGTACCCAAGTGCCAGCATAGGTTTTATGCCTCGCAAGCGTGAGCCACGCGTTGCATACAATCCCTTTCCGCTCTCGCGCGTTGATTTACCGAGGATTCGCACGAGCGTATACGCGTTCGCACCCGAGGCGCGCGGAACAGGATTCTTCTTGCGGAACGATTCGCGCTCCCGGGCATAAAATCTGGACCGCGGAGTCTTATATGCTATGTGCAGTATAACAATCCGCTTTAGGAGAAGGAGTCACTTGGAGCCTGCACTTCCTGGCACGGTGTGGCGTGCGCGACGCATCCGCCTTTGTGCTGTTCATGCTGCTATTCCACTCGCGAACAATGCGTCGGTTTTTCAAGCTTCGATTGTATTTGGGCCTTAGCAAACCAGCTGGCCAACCTGTGTGCGTTCAACACTGCAGCTTCAGCATATAGCTGTATTCTTATTCAAAATGCTTCAAGGAGAAATGACCATCAGAGATCCGCCTTCCTTACGCCGAATATGCGACAACGTGAAGCTGTACCGTGCCAGTTATGGCGTCACCCAGGTTTCCATGTACGGCTCTGCGGCACGGCTGAATTCTGCGGAACGGCTGCGGAACGGTTCTGCGGCACGGCGGCACGAGCAGTCGTAATTCACTGTATAGTCCGATGATAGTGCTTCTCCGCGAGACAGCTGAACCGCGCGTCGGCGCTGGAGTATCGGTGCACGACTTCGACGTAGTTTATGCAATGGCAATTGAACACCATGGCCTCGGAGCTTTCGGGCAGATGCTCTGGAACTTGAAGTGCTAAGATGGACATGAAGCTTCTCTAATTACCATTCGGATACCACGTATCTGAAGTGTCCCCTCCATACATTGTAAGTGTTAAGTGTGCATGCAACACGGAAGTTAAGCACCGTCACCCTGGTCCCAGTTACCTCCAATCCACTTTTTAGCAAAGCTGTACTTCCTTAGCTTTTCCAATAATTAGTGTCTACCGCGAATTGTCTTTGAACATTACTTTAGTTTTATTACTTTAGTTTTTTTTTTGCTTTAGTTGCCTTCTCTCAGTCACGTCACTTTAGTTTACTTCACTGAAGACATAAAACTACGCAGGAGAAAGGACACAGAAAAGATGCAGACAGGACGAGCGTAGAATTCATTTCTTCTACATGGGGCTCTGTTTTATGTCAACGTTCTTTCGAAGAGCAATGCGCTATGTGCACCAGTTTCCTACGCTCGTCCTGTCTGCATCTTTTCTGTGTCCTGTCTCCTGCGTAGTTTTATGTCTTCAGTATGTCTTACCAACTAGCCTCTCATCACACCCTTCTAGTTTACTTTAGTTACCTTAGTTTTTTGTTTCGAATTAATTTGTCAGCCTACCGTATTATATATCTTAGGTTATCTATCATGCGTCGATATTAATTTCTGATTTACTTAGTAAGGCAGTGCCATTAGAAAATCGGTGGGCGTACCAAGATGTTTTCCACCAACTCATACGCCCAATTCTTCCAAAACCAACCTTCTGAACACCACATGTAAACATGCAGTGAATAACAGCGTCCAGATTTTGACTCCTGCCCCAAGCCATCAGGCAGCATGAAGCACACCTAGAAGAAATTGAATCCCCGCTCTCAGGCGTCAACTTATCACACTCTGCCATTAATTAGGTCTCTAGTCTTGTAGCAAAAATCAAGAAGTCACTTGCGACCGCACTAGTGGCATTCTACGTAGTGTGTGAGCACACCACGCATGGCCCGTGTCGTGTCCGGTCGCTGTGTTGAATGCAGCGAAAGACGCACACGGTACTTTAAGACTTCGTTTATTTAAAGCCGATGAGGGTGCGACCAGCGTCGACCGAGGCAGGAGCCGAACTGGCCGCCCGAAGAAAGGAGGGAGCGGAGAAGCGTCCACGGGAGGGAGTGGCTTCCCAAAACAGGAGGAGGATGCGGGGGCGCACCATGGGGGGGCATCTGGCGACAGCGTGCGACGAGGGGCAAGTGGTCGTTAGGAGGAGGATGCGAGTGGTCGTTAGGAGGAGGATGCGAGTGGTCGTTAGGGGCGCACACACACAAAAGCAATAAGGGGACACAACACTTCCTTCCCCCTTAGAAAGTTGCCTGGTATCGTGCAGGGGGTCGGCGCTCACGCGTGGAGGCGCGCTGGCTTTGTGCGCTCGGGGGAGAAACACTTGTAGGCTGGCTGTTGTTCGCTGTGTCTCCTAGGTCTGTCCTGGGCGAAGTCTCTTCTTCCGGGAAGAGGTGCCAGGCTATGTGGGAAGATGGTGCACGTGTTCTCTCCGCTGGCGGACAGCTCTCAGACGGCGTCGTAAATCTACGCAGCTGGTTGAGATGTCGGCGTGCTACTGTGCCATGTATGTTGACGAGCCAAGAGCGCAGGCCTATGCGTCTGACAATTGTAGCTTCCTCCCAGCGTGGCTTTTTCAGAAACTGTCGGGCGAGGACGCGCTGCCCCTCATTAAGCGTGCCGCAGCGCGGAATTGCTTTTTCTTCCCGGAACGTCTCTGCCTTTGGCTCGGGGAGGATGGCTGTGAGCTGGGTTCGCATTTCACGCTCGAACATCATTTTCGAGGGGGTCTCGCCTGTTGTGCTCTGAACCGTCGTGTGCTGCTTGAAGAGAAAGCGCGCAAGGCGGCGCTGCAGCGAGCCTGTCTGATCTCTTTCAAGGGCGCGTTTTAGCTCGGCTACGTAGCGCTCGGCTTGTCCGTTTGTCGCTGGGTGGTAGGGGGCCGATGTAACTGATGAGATCCCGTTGTCGCGATAAAACTTGAGGATCTCCGCAGACACAAACGGTGTTCCGTTGTCCGACACTACCTTGCGCGGCAGGCCGAACGTTGCAAATAGTGATCGGAGGTTGTCAATGACTGCTGCCGAAGTCGTCTGTCCCATTTGCCTTATCTCAAGCCACTTTGTGTAGGCATCTACGACCACAAGGAAAGTGCAGCCCTCAATTGGTCCTGCAAAATCAATGTGCAGTGTGTGCCATGGTGTGTCTGGCTTTTCCCATTCTGGGACAGGAGCTTTCGGCGGGGCGCTCCGGCTGCTCTGGCAAGGCTTGCATTCTCGCACCACTGTTTCGATGTCGTTGTCAATGCCAGGCCACCACATGTAGCTTCTGGCACACTTTTTCATTGCAACGATGCCCCGATGTCCGGCGTGGATGAGAGACATAGCTTGTGCGCGTAGTTCTCTCGGCATCACAACTCGGGACCCAAATATGATGCAGCCGCGATGGGTGCTCAACTCTGTAGCTCGCCTGCGGTAAGCGTCGAAGTTGTCCCCTTTGAGTTTATGCACGTTGCCTTGTTGAACAGCTGTGTAAACTAGCCGGAGAGCTGCGCACTTCTGCGTAGATGCTGCAACTGTGCCTGCTGTAAGCGGAGGTTCTGGCAGTGCTTCGAACATCAGAACGTCTCCTGGTGGAAATGGTTCGTCAACAGTTGCGTCTAGTGGCAGACGGCTTAGCGCATCGGCGTTTTGATGTTTACTCCCATTGCGGTAGACCAGAGCGTAGTCGTACGCTGAGAGTTTGATGCACCAACGTGTCATTCGCGGAGACAAAGTTGGTGGCATAGGCCTTTGTGGTCCCAGAATGCCCAATAGCGGTCGGTGATCGGTTATAAAGGTCACCTTCCGGCCGGCAATGTACTGGTGAAAATGTGTCGCCGCGTAGACGATGGCTAGCCCTTCTTTGTCAAGTTGCGCGTAGTTGCGTTCTGCTTGCGACAACGTACGTGAGGCGAAGGCGATGGGAGCTTCCCTTCCTTGCTCGTCAGTTTGCGATAGAACCGCGCCGACTCCGTACGGTGATGCGTCGCAAGCCAAAAGCAGAGGCTTCCTTTCGTCGTAGTGGCGGAGGACTGTACATCTTCGAATCAGGTCTTTCAGGGCATCGAATGACTGCTGATGGCGTGGCGACCATGTCCATGTCACATCTTTCCGAAGGAGTTGGTATAAGTCGTTGGCCACGGTAGCTCTTTGTTCCAAGAACCGGTCGTAGAACGTCAAGAGTCCGAGAAAAGCCTGTAGCTCCTGCTTGTTTGTTGGAGCTCGTGCTTCTGTGATCGCTCGCACTTTGTCCTCGGTAGGGTGAATGCCTTCCGCATCAATTCGGTGTCCCAGAAATTGCACCTCTGGCACCGCAAAACAGCACTTCGATTTGCTTATGCACAAATTAGCGTTTGCTAGCCTTTCGAGAACGAGCTCTAGGCGCACTGCATGCTCTTCAGTGGAAGTGCCACTGATGATGACATCGTCAAGGTAGACACAAACTCCTGGGATGCCCTGAAGCACTGTCTCCATGAATTTTTGAAATATGGCCGGGGCTGCAGCTACGCCAAAAGGCAGTCGCTTGACTTTGTACAAGCCTTTCAGTGTGTTAATTGCCAATAATTCAGCAGTTGACTCGCTCACCTTCAGCTGCTGATACGCCTGGGTGAGGTCCAATGTGCTGAAGACTCTTGCGCCACGCAGTACACTGAATACTTCTTCAGGTGTCGGTAGCGGGTAAGAGGACGCTTTAGTCGCAAGATTGACGGTGCTCCGGTAGTCTCCGCAGAGGCGTATGGTTCCGTTCTTCTTGCGAACTACGACAAGTGGTGTGGCCCATTCTGAATGCTGCGTCGGCTCGATGACACCTTGCTGCTCCAGTTTGTCCAACTCTTTTTCAACTGAATCTCGGAGAGCAAACGGCACCGGCCTGGCCTTCAGAAATTTGGGTTGCGCGTTGTCCAACAACTCCAGTGTGACCGGGGGCCCTTCGTTTCCTGGAATCTCTTCCGAGAATACTCTTTCGTATTTCTCTTGCAGTTGCTCAACCATGTTCTGGCTCGGCGTCTGGTGTATGCCGCATATCATCACGCCTAGTGGAGAAAACCAGTTTCTCCCTAGAAGGCTTGATCCTGTGCCCTTCACAACAAGCAGAGGTAGCGTATGGGTCTGGCCGTTGTAGTTAACCTGCACGTTGGCAGAGCCCAATAGTGGCAGATTCTGTCCTGACCACGTTCGCAGGTGCGTGTCGTCTTGTTGCAGGGCGGGTGCGTCAGATGGCCATGAAGTTCGGAACGTGTCCTCACTGATCAGAGTACAGGCTGCGCCGGAGTCCACCTCGAACTTAATCAGCTGGTGATGTACGCTTACTTCTGTAAAAATCTTCGGTCGCGTGCCGAGATTCATGGTGTTCAGGTCGTACAACACAGATGGTGTTGCTGATGTTGCTCCATGGAGATCAGATAGCGGCGTATTCTCTGAGGCGTTGACGCTGTGATTAGGCTGGGAAGGTGACTTTATCTTGGCAAGTCTCCGTTTCGTAATGCATGCTCTTTCGATATGCCCTCGCTTGTGGCAAAAATTACACGTGGCTGACTGGAATCGACATCCCTGGGGGTTGTGTTGGTCGTCACACCGCCAGCAGCGTTGTGCCTTTTTGACCGATTTTACAACAACAGAAGGCTTGCGCACCTGGTTGCTTGTCTGGTGTACCGGCTCGGTGTTCCGGCGAATCCCTCTCTGCTGGTGACCGGCGCTCTCCGCTCGAACGGCGATGTCGTAAGCTTTGCTGAATGTGAGGTCCTTCTCAGCGAACAGGCGCTGCTGCAGTGACTCGTCACTCAGTCCGCACACAAATCTGTCGCGTAACATCACGTCCAAGGGAAGCATGGTGGTGTTAGCAGAAGAAGCTGCGTCTCCCTCCTGCCCGGTAGCTGTTGTCGACAGCGTTCCAAAATTGCAGTCGGCAGCGAGCTTCTTGAGCGCGGCTACGTAGGCGCTCACAGTTTCTCCTCCCAGTTGATCTCGTCGTTGGAAGCGAGCCCGGCTGTAGACCTCGGATGGCCTTGGGTCGTACTGCTTTTGCAGCGCTTTTACGATGTCGTCGTAAGACACTGCCGCTGGTGTGCTTGGCTGAATAAGGGCGCAGACAGTATCGTAGGTCTGCTCCCCGCACAGCGTCAGCAGGTTGGCCCTCTTCAAGGCTGGGTCTGTGATGTTGTTAGCTTCAAAGTAGAACTGAAGGCGTCCAACCCACGATGACCACGATGAGCCGTTGAACTCTGGTATCTGATTGGGAAACCCTCGCGTAGCCATGGCTTGTCAATAGCGTTGCGTAGCGCGGGTCGAATCCACTTTCTCGTCGCCACTGTCGTGTCCGGTCGCTGTGTTGAATGCAGCGAAAGACGCACACGGTACTTTAAGACTTCGTTTATTTAAAGCCGATGAGGGTGCGACCAGCGTCGACCGAGGCAGGAGCCGAACTGGCCGCCCGAAGAAAGGAGGGAGCGGAGAAGCGTCCACGGGAGGGAGTGGCTTCCCAAAACAGGAGGAGGATGCGGGGGCGCACCATGGGGGGGCATCTGGCGACAGCGTGCGACGAGGGGCAAGTGGTCGTTAGGAGGAGGATGCGAGTGGTCGTTAGGGGCGCACACACACAAAAGCAATAAGGGGACACAACAGCCCGCTAGGCAACGAGTCTATGGAGTAGATGCATCACAACGTGTTTTTTACAGGACACCCAGGCAAAAAAAAAAAAGACATTGACTATTTTAAATAAAAAAGTTTAAATTAATGTTTTTTTTTCCTAAGTGTCCAGTAAACAAAGCAAAAAATGGACTGAAAGCTGTACAATATTTAGACTAATAGCTGCCTATTAATCTAGTTGGGTAGCCCAATTGGTTTCACTTCTTCCAATAGGGCAACTCCAGTTCGAGCGTCCACGCCCAACTGGACACTCCGGTTGGAACCTCCAATTGGATAGTCTAGCGGCTGGGCACTGCATATTTCTCACTAAAAACACCAAAAAAAGCGAACTAATTAGGTACTTGTAACTGGGGGCTGCATATTTCTCACTAAAAACACCAAAAAAGCGAACTGATTAGGTTCTTGTAAAAAAAAAAAAATGTTAGCAGCCTTATCTCCTGAGTAGTGCTGATCATTTCCACAATCCCATGCAGTCGTGATTACAAATGAGGCTTCACTCAACGGACAAGCGCCACTGTCTGCAGGAGGAGGTCCCGTGAGTGTGACCAGAGTCCTTCAATACCTTGTGGTGTGGTATATAAGCCCGAAGGAAAAAGTTCCATCAGTGGACATATACTGATCACCTTGCTGTTGCGTTGTGGCCCGCTTGGAGCTGCTACCTGAGTTGGGCGCCAACGGCATAAGTCAAGGGCGACCAAACTGAGGCTCCTCATGGGTCCAAGTGCGTCTCGAGACTCTATGCCCCCCCCCCCCCCCCCCATTTCTGCCTCTAAAGACAGCTTCCCTTATGTTCTAGAAGAGGTGCTTGCTTCACGAATTGGGCATTTCAATGCAGATGCACAGTGAGCAATCGCTGCATGAATGGGATTCACTGTTACCGCCAGCTTTGTTGCAAGAAATAAAAGAAAAATTGCCACGCCCCTCTTTACACTGCGGCTTTTCCCTAAAACGGTTATTTTTTTTATGATTGTTTGCATATGCCTGTCTGGCCACCCCTGGTATAAGGTTTTCAACTGGAAGTTCCTTGTTTGACCGCCCAATGGAAATATCTCATCCATTCCAGATGGAGCTTCCAATAGGTTCGGTTTGGTTTGTTGGGGTTTAACGTCCCAAAGCGACTCACGCTATGAGGGATGCCGTGGTGAAGGGCTCCGGAAATTTCGACCACCTGGGGTTCTTTAACTTGGACTGACATCGCACAGTACACGGGCCTCTAGAATTTCGCCTCCATCGAAATTCAGCCGCCGCGGTCGGGATCGACCCCGCGTCTTTCAGGCCAGAAGCCGAGCGCCGTAACCACTGAGCTACCGCGGCGGGGTTCCAATAGGTTCCAAAAACGCAAGTGGAATTTAGTGGAATTTTCGAGTTGAGAACTCTGATTGGAAGTCAATGGTTTTACTTCATTCCAATTGGGGCTTCGGTTCTAAAAACACAGTTGCGAATTTTCCGTTTGGAAAGTTTCTTTGGACCCACAGTTTACTTTTTGCCTGGATAGACTTGCGCACCTGCATGAATTCTGCGGTTCCCACTCCAGCTCGCTTGCATCCCTTCCTGTTTGAATGTCTATATGGCTCTCACCAACCAGGATCTCGGGTGCGCAGGTCGCACACAAGTCTGCGGCGCGCGTGATTTTGGGTTCCACGAACCTTTTTGTAAGCACCAGGAAGGAAGGGGTGTTAAAAGAGAGAAAGATCGTATCTTTCGACCATCGCTTCCACACTGGGTTTTTCAGGGCGGCTTCGTGTGTGTACAGTATGGGAAACCCGCTACGCCGCATTATCAGATGGCCAGACCTCTCCGAGGACGCGCGGGGTCGAACGCATGCAGTGTACGCTTCGGCCCGGAGGTTCCTTGCCTCCCTTCTTCCGCGGCAGTGGCCTCACTAACGGTGTTTCGTGTCGTCCAAACGCGCAGGAGCGCACTCCATGCGTGCGCGCACAGAACCCAACGCGCACACACAACGGGCACGTACCATCGCAGTTCTGACGTAAACGAGCATGGCCTGTTCGCGGGCCCGGGAGCAACCACCGCGCTTGCAAACAGAGAGAGAGAAAGAAAGAGAGAGAGAGAAGGGTGGAGAGAGAGAGAGCGCGTAGGCTTGGCTTGGCCGCTTCCAGACGCGTTCTCTCTCTCAACCGGAAGCGGCGGACTCGTAGGGGAGGAGGAAGCCCAAGAGGAGGAGGAGGGGCAGGCAGCAAGGACGTGTTCCGTGGGCAGAGCAGGTCTGAGCTTAGCGGCGGTGGTCGTTGTCGGCCGTCGGCGGCGTCTTCGTCAATGCGGGTCAGTCGAGACAGGAACGGTCCTCTCTCTCGGCGACCCACCGACCGAACAAGCACCGCCCCGACAGCTTCCCTCCTCTCTCTTTGTGATGACTCGTCTTCCCATTTGTTTCTCCTCCTCTATTCTTTTAGAGCTTTGGGTCATTCTTTGCTTTTTTATTCCTTCCCTCGGCGCTGCGTTGCCTCCTGGGCCGAGGGCTGCTTTCTTTCAGGCTGTTTCCTCCGGTTGTGGTGGGGAGAACGTGAGTCGGAATGTAAGTAAAGAAAAGGCGGCACCTGGCGGCGTGTTCCGTTAAGCAGCAGCGGACAGCAGGGCCCTTCGGGGTGCTTCGGTCTGATGTTCCCAGGACGAGTGATATAATGTCCGAGGAGCGCGGGAATCGCGGCGATGCGTCTTCGGGGAATGCGTGACGCTCCGAAGAATGCGCGGAGAGGGCGGACATATTCGAACCGTCTGTGTCCTTATTCGGTACAGGGGCTGACCCGATCGTTTTCTTGCGATCGTGCTGAAATGATATACTGCTTGAACTCCGTTGGTTATGCCCTTCGATGGAATGGCTACTTGAGGCTCTGCTCAGTCTTTTCCACGCGTTTGCCGTATATATTGACAATGGCAGGACACCGGCGCTACTGTGACTACCATTCAAGAAACATTTCCTGCACGTTCAACACAGTCGAAACATATTAGTTGTTGAAAGCTGCCTGATGTTTTCTGGAATGCAGTTTCTAGTGTTAACCGGCCTTGAGTTTTCAGCTGTCCTAGACTGTTGTGCAACCGAAACCAAAAATGAAACAGTCAACTTTAATACAGGAGAGTTCATACTACATGGGCTTGCCAAAGCATGCAGGCAGCCCCGAAAATCTCAAATTCAAAACCTGAGCAGTGGGAGGAAGCGCTATGCAGCTCATGCCTAAAGGACCAAAGACATATGGTTCACCGGGCGCAGCAAATAGCTATAGGATGTAGTAGCCCTTGACCCCCCCACCACCCCCACCCATTTCGGGGTACGCAAAGCTTTTTATTGAATAAAATATTTATCATCATCATTATTGTGTTAATCAGAGAAACAGCTTGGCAAGTGCTCAAGACGGTGGTGACTTCATCTTGTGCGTTACTAGGCCAACGGCGGCCACACTTGTTGAGGTTCATTGGACCGCGCCATGAAGGAACGAGCCCGTGACAGCACTGCTGCATCCCATGCTCTCTGAAGCGGAACAGGGGTGGCAAGGAAACTTCTGAAGATGAACAGTTTCGTGCTGAACGGTCTCTTTTAACTTGGGTCTAAATGGAGTGCTTAGACACCCCGTTACATCCTTACGGCTGTTTCGCTTGTCTATGACATACATCGTCGAAACCCAGAGAAAGTGCTTACATCCCTGTATCTGGGACCGTCTGGAAGCCTTCGCATCTTTGTTTATTGTTTCTCGTATTATGCTTTGGCCAGTTCAGTTTGATGTGATCGCCCGCTGCAGAGGGCACGGCTACATCCATCGCCAAGCAAATATCCACAAAAGCGCTCAATCACACCCGTTTGGATGTATTAGCACCATTCATGAAGGGGGCAACAACGACCGTTAAGCAGGTTGTTTAGATGCGAGAACATTAGCAGCAGTCGATACCTTTTAGCGGAAATTGGCTGGAGAGAAGTGATGATGATGATGGTGAATCTTCATAGCGCAAGGGCATCTGCGGCCAAAGAGCGCCATGGCACAAGGTATTTTTCGTTTGCCCAAGGTGGTATCAAAGACCCATTTCAAGCATTTCACCCTGATTTAAGCCGAGCACCAGACCAGGGGAAAGCTTGTATACCCATTGTATCACCGGTGGGTACCCGGTGGCACTGGGGATCGAACCCCGCACCTCCAGCGTGCGAAGAGAATGCTCGAACCACTTTGCCACCGCTGCGGTGGCGTCACTGAGACTGGAGCATTCCCATTGGCTGGATGCATGGACTTGACGTCACTTCCATGCATCCAGCCAATGCGCTTCTTTCTTTTAAGGCGAAAGCCTTTAATGTCTCATCGTTGTAAGCAGCAGTTGTCGACAGAGAATGTCACGCTTTTCAGTTGGTCGAAACGGTCGTGACGTCACAGTGCGCCAATTTCAAACGGGACCAATTGTACTTTGGCTAGTAACCATGCAACCAATTGAAGGGATCGTATAGTGATGCTCCAAGTAAGTGGGACTGAGCTTAGTTAATTGCTTAATTACCCAATTAGCCTAATTAACTTCTCTAGTCAGGCCATATAAATAAATAAAACCTAGTAAGAAATTGGTCGAGCTCGGGAATCGAACCCCGGTCTTCGGAGTGCGAGATGAGCATGCTATCCACTCCGCCATGCCAGCTCGATTGTTTGGAATGAACAAAGGCACGTCTAGTGAATACGTGTCTTCGCTCACTGCCATCCTCCTCCCTTCCCTTCCGGCGAGGTTTAGGTGTCCACCGAGATATGAGAGAGAAATACATTTCCTTTCCTCAAAAACCAATTTACCGACGAGCGAGGCATAGAACCGAATGGGCGATGGCGTTCTATGGACTCCCTGGCAGCGTTGCAAGACGCTCTCGCGTTCCACTCTTAGAGGCGAAGCTTAACATCTTAACCACACATCAGTGACCACACTTTAGGTCAAAAAAGTGCCCCCCCCCCCCCCCCCCCCCCTGAATTTTGACGGGTGTCCACCGAGATATGTGAGACATTTACTGCGTAATTTTCTTTCCTCAAATACAATTTTCATTTTCTTCATTACGGGCCATCTTCGTCTTTCTTCTTTCTCTCCCACTTCCTCCGTTCCTCTACGGTGCGGTTCAGGTGTCCACCGAGATGACAGAGATTTACTGCGCTATTTCCTTTCCTCAAAAATCGTTGCGTTGAAACGGCAAGGCATCGCGCCGAACGGTTGGTGGCGTTCCGTGGACTCCCTGGCAGCGCTACAACACGCTGTCGCGTTCCACTCCTAAAGGCGAAGTTTAAGCTTAATTAGCAGTTAACTAGTATTCAGGCATTAATCAGTAATTAACCATTAATTAGTGATTTGTCATCACTTAGTAATTAGTACTCAATTACATGTGACGCCACCAGTGCCACAGAAGCACTGAAAGTGGTGCGGAAAACGCTTTCGCCTCTACGCACTTTAGACAGTCAAAGTGCCCCCTGAATTTTTGACACGGTTATTCAGGACAAGCTTTACTATAGTTTCTTCTCGATAATGCACCACTGCCTACCTCACCATCTCACCTCCAACAAACCTTGGCATCGTTTAGTTAGTTTCATCGTTTAGTTTCATGATGTGAGTGTGAGGGCTGACTGCACAAAAGCTCTTAGGAGCCGCCCGCATTTATTTCTTGTACGCTGCATGAAGCGGCGAACAACCGACTGCATTATCTGTCAGCGTGCACCTATAGATGTACACCTATGCAGTACATGTTATCCCCTACGCGTAACAACGGAGATTAGAAAAAGAAACAGTAATAGAAAATAAATTTCAAACCTCTGCTGCATTTTCACCGGTATTAATACACCTTCCTTCCGTGGTTGTTGATCTCAGCAAACCTCTGGCGCGTCATGCCTCAGTATTGTTGGCAGAGTGAAACGTTGAGTATGTGATCACACTGTTCAGATTCAGTTAGCCGCTGGCAGTACACTGCGAATGTCATAAGTATAATGCCATAATTTAAAGAACCTTACCAGATAGGATTCATCGCAATATAATCTTTTTATCAGCCCTGTACAGGGTGCTGGCACTGGATGCCTTTGTTGTTAGTTTTTAATGCCATGACAACAGCCAGCTCATCATTTTCTTACATAGCCAACACTCCATTCTGGACACCTTTGTTGTTAGTTTTTAATGCCATGACAACGCATCATTTTCTTACACAGCACTTCATTCTTGTGTCGGCTGCCCAAAAATGAGAAACTCTTTGCAGAAATGGGGAAGTGCCAAGAGAGGGCTGAGTCGGGCTGGTTGGTTCATGTTCATGTCATGTTCATGACATCAGCGCTGTTTTGCCGTACCATTCAAGTGCCAAGAGCAAGCTACATGGGAGAGTGAGAGGTAATACCAGAGGTAATACCTCCGGACTCCTGTACTTTGTTTCCTATTGTAAACCGCGAAGATTCATGATGGGAATACCAAAGAACCGTGAATGAGTAATGTTGACGAGCAAGCAGCAATGCACATGCAGTGCACACGAACTACAAAGCAGGGGGTCGTTTTTCAAAGTTTCGTTTTGTTTTCGTTTCATAAGGTCCTCTGTCATTGGCGGCGGCTTCCCGGTGAAGTGCCATAGCGGACGACAGCAACGACAGATGGTCAGAGAAGGAAAAATGAAATGAAACGTCACAAAATACATCCCCAACAGAACATCTCTGAAATTCGAAAGCTCATAAAAGGTGAAGGCGAAAGTTCTCCTTAGCCCACACAGAGATCCAGTGCTTCAAGTGTTCGATTACTGCTCCACTACACAGTACACGGCCGAAAAGAAAAGTCAGCACTGTTCATTAAGCATTCCACACGTCTTAATTCGTGCAGTCCTACATCGCGGTCAAATATTCCAGGTTTTTTCTATGGTTTCTTCTTTTCTCGTTTCGCCTAAGTGCGTTCTAATTTGATCATCGGGCACAAATTAGACCGGTATTCTCCTATCTCACGTGAAGTCATTAACAAAATCGGTTCTTGCTCGAAAGAAAGTAGCAATAAGGGCCAACCACGTGCAAAGCACAGATCAAGTAACGCGTGCAGTTTGGTGTTATATACGTCTTCCCTTTTCCTCTGCTTTGTAAACTCTAAAGTGCGCACCAGGCCACTCATGTTTCCACGCTTTACTTCTCGCTCGACCGGGCAAATCCCCGCGTCCCACCACGGCCTCCCCAGAGGCGGCGGCGGCGCGTACCATGTTACTGCCTGCGAGTGACACAAGGCGGCGTGACAGTAGGCGACTCCACCCGCCTCCTTGCGTACACAAACACACACATACGCACGCACACACGCACGGGTCGCGCGCGCGCTGGCGCGAGAGAGATCTGACCGTGACCTTGCCTCCACCACTGCCAACGACTGCGGCCGGCACAGAGCAGCGGCGGAGCCGCGGCACGCACGGTGACGGCAGATAGCGGGCCGGCCAAACGAGCAAGAGGCGAGAGCAGCCATGGTGCCGACAACGCCGCCCAACGACGTCGCTGCCGTCGTCTGCTTCCGGATGCCTCGGATTCCCGCCTCTGCAGCAGACGAAGCCGTTTTCCCGATCGGATGCATATAGTGCCGCCATAGGTTTCCGCTCGACTGCCCTTACAAGCCGAAAAACAAGGAAGGAAGGACCTCCCAAGAGGGTTGAGGTCTTCTTTTCGGAAGAACGGTACTTGCTTTCGGTCGCGCCGGTATAGCTTACTCTGAACTTCGCTCTGCTCTCGTACTCTGAACTTCGGTCTGCTCACGATCGTGATTCTTGCGCTCACATGTGGACTGTTTACATTGAGTTTCTTCGTACCGTGCGGTGATGGTGATGAGGGGTAATTTCAGTTTCCCAACACGGAAGTCGTGAGAATAGCAAGCGGTGTATGTGTGTGGTGGGCGGATCTCGGAGTTCACTTTCGACTGCGCGAAGCCCGAAAGAATCGCCTGACTTGGAGTCTTGACGTTCGACAGCAGAGACGCGTCGGATCTTGTGTGTGATGCATTCCTGAGTCCTGTGCTGGAGAACGTTGCTGAAGGCCCGCCCGCCCACCTGAAAAAGACGTTTCGTCAACGTCGTCTGTAGGATACCGCACAACTTTTGGAAATGGTAAGTGCGCATCTGGAACATCTCGTGCGGGCGTGATGCGCTTGCTTCGCACGCAAGTCTAGCAATTCACTTGCATTGCACTTGTTCAATGAGGTGTTTTTAGGCAGATAATAAGGGCATGTTCCATTTCAACCTGCATTTTGGCAATGTTCTTCGTTCGAAAGCCTGTGTCGAGTGGCTCGAGGAATTGTTCTGGCCAGAACCGTTCTGGGCCTGGTGAGTATAACGCCAAATCGGCTCAATTTCTTCTGTCCTATGTACCGACTGAAACATTGGAAACTTTTCCTGACAAAGTTCATCAAGCCGTATGCATGTTTTAAGGCTAAACGGAAGAGAATGCCGAATACAGCTGTACGCATTTAACAGTTCTGCTTGCGAAAATCTTGATCAAACCAAAAAATTACCACAAGAATATTTCAGGTGAAGGCCCCGTAGACGTGCCCGCGGTGAAGCTTTTGTTGAGGACTCCACAGAGTTGGGTTCTGAACAAGACCTGCACCGCACCATTCTTGCCTCATAGTATATATGATGCCCAGTTTGTTCACCAAGTTGTACTGTTGGGTTATGCCGGGCGTCTCAGTTTATTCTATGCAGATTTTTCCTTTAAAGCCGTGTTGCACTGCGAGACAAAGCGGACGTTATTTACATGACAATGTGCAAATTGACGTTGAATAATTAACTGAAATTAGCGATATTTAAAAAAAAATTTGGTGTCAAGGCGCAAGAGTATACTGCGGAATTGAAAGCTGTCAACATGGAAGTGAGCCTATACTTCTTAAAATTTCCTAACTGGCAAAGCAGCTCGAGACATCGAAGGTTAAAAATGTGTTTTCTAACGCTCTTTAAGTTGGTTTTTCCATGTAGCACATGCATCAAATGGCGTCGCTGCATACGGTGTCGTAACGGAAACAACGGTGTCGTAACGGAAACAAGCACTCACGCTCAAATCGTCAACGACCTCGCCACAGTCAAGCAGCCGCTCATCAGTCTGCGCCGCGTCCTGTAGATTCTCGACTGAAAGAGCGCTAAGACGGCAACCCATGAAAGACGACACACATGCGTCAACTGAAAACAACCACCAACTCGTCCAACTGTGTGCCGTTTTGTAGATTCTTGTCGTCGCTTTATAACTGGTTTTAGAGCTGTTCCTTGCTTCTCCTGATGGCCCACAGCCAGGACTATGGCACAGCTCTAAATATTGTGTGAAATGTGCGGGTGGACTATAGTCGGATACAACTTAAGTCGGCAGTGAGACTCCACCCAAATTCAGGATCGGCGCATAGAATTCGTCCACGACAAAGCAGTAGTGGTTGTTAAAACTGCTCTTGTCGCCTAAACAAGAGGCTAATTATGAGAAAAAAAGTTATAAGCTCTGGAATTTTGATACCTGGCTTGTTTAATAAAATCAAATATTGAAAAGCTGATTTCGGTTACTTTTGTGTTTGGCTAGCGGAGTAATACAGGCCCAGTGTTAACAACTGCTTTTGAAGTTGCATCCTACTATAAACTTTAGCATGGTTTATACGCTTGCGATGTGCTCGCCGCTCTGTAGTATATAGTTTTGTGCCGCAATATCGGCTGAAATGAAGCGAATTCTGATTTCAAAATCAAACTGTCCTAATTCGGAGCCGATAGTCATCTATACAGAAGTCGACTGCAAGAACACCTTGAGATGAAGTACATATCTTCGCAAAAACGACTTCATGTTGACGGCTAGGCGCACATACATCTGCTATATCTACACACAATAGACTGTATATCTTTAACTTCGCCCAGCGTTAACGTTTGCATCGTATTATTTATTTATTTATTTATTTACAAATACTGCTGTCTCTGAGGAGAGACATAGCAGGAGTGGGTAAATACATTAGTAAAAACAAATAACATGGGTAGCATAGAAATAGATAATACAGAAGTATTAAAATCAGATCAACAGGTCAAATTGTCAGGCAGCTGAACAACAAACTCTTCAATTGGCAATAAACGAATGGACTCAACAGTTAGAGGGAAAAAAGAAAATTTAAAACAATCTATATGTGATTTGAAGGGAACAATGTTTAATGGGTGGTTCCGTTGGGTTGCACGTGCGCTTGAGGAGACAAATGTGAAGGGTGCCTGAATGCCAGATGACGTGTGAACGATCTTGCGCAGCATAATGATGCGTTCACGTGTGCGCCTATGTTCTAAAGTTTGTAAAGATAAGCTGTGCATATGGGAAGAAGGTGAAAACTGAAAACACAAGGTGAAAACACAAATAACCAGTGGGGTTCCTTTTACCAAAGGCGCAAGTATAGTTCACATGTGTTGTTTGTGACTTCACTTGTAAAGAGGTTCGATAAGGACAAGCCACAATGCTGAAGGCGTCCTTGACTCAATTCACGAGGAGACGCAAGGTTTGATTCCAGTGACTACACCCGGTCACATTAATGGGACATCATCATCACCAGCCTGACTAAGCCGACTGCAGGCCAAAGGCCTCTCCCATGCCTCTCCAATGAACCCCGTCCTTTGCCAGTGGCGGCCACCGTGTCCCCGCAAACTTCTTAGTCTCATCCGCCCACCTAACTTTCTGCCACCCCCTGCTACGCTTGCCTTCTCTTAGAATCCACTCCGTTACCTTTAAGAACCAGCGATTATCTTGCCTTCGCATTACAAACCCTGACCAAGCCCACTTCTTCCTCTTGAGATGGGATATTGTATAGCGGTAACAGAAAGGGGTAACGCTGGCTACTCTGTTACTCTTTTACATCCCGGACTCGACGCATGCCTCTATGGCTCGCCCCGTTGGCTGGAGAGATACATATACGTCGCAGACAGAATGATAAACGCCTGCGCCACATGCCCCGTGATAAGAAGGAGGAGATCCGCGGAATACGGATGCACGCTACGCGTGCCACTGTCCCCATGCCGAAGAGGCGGGCACGCTAAAGGAGCGAGTCATTAACCCTATGCACGCACACGCGCGGTCGGAGACGCCACGCGCACGCACAGAGCCGAGTTCGAAGACGACGCACGGTCGCTCATGGATATGCATGCACGCATGGCGGCAAAGGGATTCGGCGGCTGCCGCCTTCTTCGGCAAGGCGTGTCGCGAGCGCGCGCCGCGGGAATACACGACGCCGTGCCGTCACCAGGATCTGCTCTGTCACGAGCCACGGCACAAGCTGGTCACGCGGACAATGGCGCCTCCTCCTCCTCTCCTGATTTCGGAACACCTCCTCTCCCCGTCTTGCGAACTGCGCCAGCACCCCCTAGACTGTGCCGAGTGTGCGTTACGTACTTGCACGTCACGGAAAAGAAAGAAAGAAAGAAAGAAAGAAGGAAAGAAAGAAAGAAAGAAAGAAAGAAAGAAAGAAAGAAAGAAAGAAAGAAAGAAAGAAAGAAAGAAAGAAAGAAAGGGTTCGGGGTCGCGGCTTGGTGGAGCATGCGTGTGTGTTCCTCTTCCCGAGACAAAAGGCCCGGTCAGTGTGGCGGCGCAGAAGGGTCACCCCACGTGGTGGCTCGTGATGGGCTCTTTGTGTTGCGCACTCGTGGGACGACGCCATCTATGTACGGGTGCCGTCATTGTTCTCGGCCGCTTGCTTGCTCGCGCGCGTTCGCATTTTGCGATGATGCGCGGCGCCAGTTCCGTCGCCGAGTTCCGTGAAGTGTACTACGTGGAGTGGGATATATGGTCGAGGTGAAGTGACGACCAGAATGGGAGATTTGAGAGAATAGCGCGGCTACCCCACTGGCGCAAGGCTGGGATGATTGCAGGTCGTTGGGAGAGACCTGTGTCCCGCAGTGGGTTCAACTCAGTGGGTTATTACTACTACGATGATGATACTAAAGTTGTCGGAAATCGCCCATGCGCTAGCGCCTACGGAGAACAATATGTAGTCACCAGTTCAGGGAGATACTGTACAACGGACTGCGTTGCAGTAGCTCCCTGGATTAGCGACTATGCATAGCAGATCTTGGTGACCGACTTCGTTGCGGTATCTCCCTGAATTTGTAATCACACACAGTTTTCCGGACGCGCCATCATAGAGGTGATCTTCCTCGCATTCTGGCCTTCAATACTAAACTCGGTGTCACTCGGCACACCATTCAGAAAATTGCAACTACACAGGCGTCACTGACGCCGGCCGTCCCCGAGGCCTTTGCTGACGAGCATTCGCGTACCTTGTTCGAATAACAGCCTCCGCTGCATGACTCGAGTCAACATGAGTTCGCGCCAGAGTTTTCCCGACACACCAGGGTCTGCGTGCGCCAACCCTTGTCCTTGCGCTCACCTGCAGCGGCCCGCAGTTAGGTTGCGGTGGACGCCACGCGAACATTGGCTGAAGAGTGTCATTGCATTGCTTGTGTTTGTATTGCAGTTCCCGGCGCAATAAATAGGTGTACTGTGCATGTTGCTAATGCTCTAATTTTCAAGGAGTTAGACCGCACGAGAGTGGAGCTGGCCGGTAACCTTTTGACTTGGTGCTCGAACTACGCAGTGGGTCTCTCTCTCTTCTAGCACCGCTGTAAGGAAGCCCACTCTTGGGCTGCGTACTGACGTGCGCGGAGGGATTCACGTAGACGGCCACACAGTGTACTCTTTAAAATCTTCATTCTGTTCTTTCAAAAAATTGTCTTTGGCTGTGTGTTTCTCGCAGTTGAAGTCTGATCGTTTAAAATATGAAGTGCATACCACATTTTTCCTTCCCATGTATTTTGCCTTTCTTTATGTACGGGACCGTCCACTCTTGCGGTGAACACGCGAGCACGTGACCGCTCTTTTCGGAGCGCCAGTGCTCCCGACACTGCCGCGCGTCAAAGCAAAGTGACGTGGGTTCAGAGGGGCCGCGGCGAACGTGAGAACTGGCTCTCCGAAGATTGCAGCCTGGCGCTCGCGTGTTCGCCCTAACCCTTGTGCATTGCGCAGCTGCTCTTTTATGCGAAGCATACTAGCCGCACAACCGAGCTCTTCTTTGCTGCGCCGCGCGCGGCCGCGTAGCTACCACTTGACCTACATCGGCGCACCACGTGATATGACGTCACAACAGCTGTGAAAGCTGGGGCTCAACTCGTGCGCTCGCTTGCGGACGCGCAGCCTCCACCGGCGGCCTAACTCCCGCTCCTTCCGCTAGGGGCGCTGACGTCACAACAGCTGTGAAAGCTGGGGCTCAACTCGTGCGCTCGCTTGCGGACGCGCAGCCTCCGCCGGCGGCCTATGCTTCGCATCCTAGGCTTAACCATAAGCTAAGCCAGGCCATTTTTTATTGTTGCTCTGACAAAAATAATGTTTCTTAATTCCCGTTCCCAATATGAGCTTACTTATGCATTGGTAGCCTTCTTTGAAGGCCGGCAATGTTGTGGACTGTAAACATGAACAAAATTTCCCTCTACCGTACTCATAGCAGCGGATGCGGTGTAGCTGGCTGCGTACGCATATTCTTTACTGGTCAAGCAGTAGACGCTGTCAGCGCACTGCACAGAACTGTTGAGGCGTATATATCAGGCAAGGAGCCGTCTTTATGTCCCTTTGTCTTTGCTCAGGGGTTAATCGTTGTCAGGGATTACACTACTTTGCTATCTCGAAATTACTTCCTGGAGGTTAGCGTCAAGTTCAGCCCTAACTGAAATCGTGCTGTACCCCGTCGGTCAAAACTATTCAGGTCGCGTGGTTTGTTTTTCAGCCATGTAGCGGAGTATAGTTATGGCACCTGTGTAGTTCAAAATATATGCAGGGATGACGAAAATCTTCGTCCTCACGTTTTCAATTGTAAAAGAAGACAACTCCAACCAGTTTTTGTTTTCAGTAGAAATTTTCATGGTTATGTTCGTGTTTATCCGCCAGCAAAAGACGCATTGTGAAAAATGGGTTCTAAAATAGAACATTTTTTCTCCTCGCCACTCGATTCAAACTTGTGCTGTCAGGACCAAAAAGGACTCCGTGATCAACTTTTGTAAGTGAATGGGGCCCAGCCGAGCCTCAGGGATCCGCGCGAAAAACGAAACCTTTCTTGACGTCACTGCAGTTTACATGCGAAAACGTCCGGTGGTGGCGACACTTGTTTTCCATTTATTGACCAATTCTAGCCAACAAAAGCTCAATTTTCAGTGAAGGTATAGCCTCTTTGTCGTTGGAACCAGTTAGAAACCCGACACATAACGACTTCCGCTGTAAAAGAAAGAAAGAAAAGAAAGTATAGGAGAAACGTGAGAACAGTCGAAAGTGGTAGCAGTAAAACGACAGCGACAAGTACAAAAACAGAACAAGGAGAAGCGGAAGCGTGCCGAGTCGAGCGTGACCATCGTATTAAGAGGGGTGAACGACAACTGCAACAACAGCCTGGCATGTGAAGCGAGAAGGGAAGTGGTGTGAGAAAAAATGGTGGTGGCTTTGCATACGGCCGCCGCTTCGCCGCCGCTGGTGCTGTCTGAAACGAGGGGGGGGGGGGGGGGATTGTACGCAGGGCTTTCTCTGTATATTAGGAATACAAGGAATCGCACGGGAGAATTTCTCACGCTTGGGAGGATAGTTTAGCGGACCTACCGTACTAATAAGATATGGACCGTATATAATATGCGGCGTTAAACGGCCCGAAGCGGCACGTGGGTCGTAAAAGACGCCATAGTGGAGGG
Source organism: Amblyomma mixtum (assembly GCF_055824585.1). Taxonomy (NCBI): domain Eukaryota; kingdom Metazoa; phylum Arthropoda; class Arachnida; order Ixodida; family Ixodidae; genus Amblyomma; species Amblyomma mixtum. The sequence goes on from NC_143013.1 coordinate 255,181,168, forward strand.
CTCCGGAATAATTTTTATCACCCAGGAGCATGTAGTTGTATTTTGCGTTTCGCCTCTACCCAAAAGCGGCCGCCGCGGTCGGGGATGGTTTTGTTTTTATTTTTATCGGGCTTAATGTCCCAAAGCGACTAAGGCTATGAGGGACACCGTAGTGGAGGGCTCCGGATAATTTCGAACATCTTGGGTTCTTTAACGAGCACGACATCACCTAGTACACGGGCCTCTAGAATTTCGCCTCCATCTGAATTCGACCGCCACGGCCGGGATCGAACCCGCGTCTTTCGGGTTAGCTGCCGAGCACCATAACCACTGAGCCATCGCGGCATCACTGAGATACCGTGGCCTTGGGATCAGCCGGCGATCGCCATAGCGACTGGGTCACCGCGGCGAGTGCTATCGATAACTCTATGCTATAGATAGTAAGCGTTAACAAAAACTGGCTGCCTCTTTGATATCCGCGCAAAAACCCGCTCCAAATGCTTAGTATTAACAAGTGTTCTGGTAGCTGCATCCATTCAGAAAACACTCACCGTCATCGCCAGCCCGAATGCATCTCGTGCAGGACAAAGGCCTCTCTATCCTTTCACCGATCTTCAATTGGCCCTGTACATGCGCAGGCCGCGGCTTCCCTATATTCCCGCAGATTTCCTAATCTCACCTTTACATCCGACTCTGCCGTTTCCTGCTGCTCTGTCCTACAGCGGGGCATGGTCGATAGAAGTAGCTAAGCAAAGCAGAGAGAGATAGAAAGGGTGCGAGAGAGAAAGAGATTGAAGAGAGGTGCGTTTGCATGCCAACACATCACCAATGCGCCGGTCTATAGCCGCGAGTCGATCGAGGTCTGTGATAGTAAGCAAAGGAAAGCCCCGCCTTCCTGGGGAGCTTTACAAGCCCAGGGCCTTGTTCCTGATGTATGATGGGCGTCCTCCGATGGAGGTCGGGCGTCGAAACGAGCCAATGAAGCGATCAACGATCGTCTTTCGCGCGCTGACGTGGGGCAGGGATAACGCGTTTCGCAGGTTCCATGGACGTCACACACGACAGTGCTTGGAAAGTTGGTACGTCCATCTGACTGGAGGGAACGCTTCGTTTAAGCCACGCCGACTCCCAGTCTGTGCAGAAGGCTTGCGTGGCCACGCTGAATGTCATGTGGAAGTCTGGAAGTCACGCTCGGATCAAACCTTTGTAGTCTGCCGCGACGAGCTTATGTCTGTTCCCAGAGTCAAACGCTCCCACTGCGTATAAATCAGAAAAGAAGGCCGCTGGCTTCCGATCTTGAAAACGAAACTATACCGGCGGCAAAAGAGGCGGTTTCAGGGTGGTGTGCTTGAAGACTTTATTCACGCATAAATTTTAAAACATAGCTCTATTGCAGCATATTGCCACCAGTGCTAAAGAGGACTTTTCGAGGAAGAGGAGGACTTTCGGAGGAAGAAGTGTGCGGCTCGTGCTCCCTTCTCGGCCGTTCTTGCTGACCGCTGCGGTGTCTTCGGTCTTCGTTACTGATACTCCCGCAAGGCTACTTACCTACGTGACAATATTATGGTGTAGCTAATAGAACACTCCGTTTAATAAAATAAGAAGAAAAAAACAGATTGTGAATTGATTACGAAGAAAAAATGTTTGCCTGTTTAAATTCGAGAGAGGCGCACAACAATTCACAAAAATATTAATCGCATTCAGTCACAGAGTAGGAGAAAAACAAATGTATAATATCTGTAATAGTTGTTAATCAGCGGAGGTGTCTTGCCTTACCTTTCTGTGTCCCCTGTGCGGTTTAGCGCCGTTTTCTATCCTACAGCTGGAGGGGAGGGGTTGCTGAGGCAGCCTTCGCTGTCGCTCCGGCGGACATGGTTCTTGCGACACGCGTCTTTTCTTTCAATCTGTCCTCTCGCATCTCTTTCAACTCTCACCTGTCGGCTCGCGGCAGTGGTTGTGGTTCAGCTGGAGCTTGTTTGCAAATATGAGTATCAAGCTTTAGCCATATCGATCGAATATTGCGTCATCAGCCACTTCGCTATAACCAGGGCAAATTTTTCGTTATATCCTGATATCTGCTTTTTTTGCTGCCAACGTATACAGCGCAAGATAACAAATCGTTTGACACCCCTTGCAATGTCCTACGTCATTCACTTTGACCGTAAGGGACGTTTGAAGTTTCATGAAGAATGGGGAATAAAAGGTCGTCGATGCGAATGCCTGTGATTGGCTACGCTTTGATTCGACCAGTAATTTTATGCTCCGTAACGCGCTGAATTGTTTAATGCCACTCCGAACATTCTATGCCAATTAGGTGGTCCAGAAAAATTTGGAGGACGCGACAGCTTCTTGCAGCGCTGCCAGGGAGTCCACGGAGCGTCATCGCCCGTTCGGCGTGACGCCTTGCCCGTTGGACAAATTGATTTTTTGCGAAAGCAATACTACTCCCAAGCAATACTACTCCCGAAAGCAATACTACTCCCGATGGCAACACCATCGGCGCGCCGCGCGGCAGCGGCGTTGAGCAGTTTGCTCTGTCTACAACAGATGGCGCCACTAGGAGGTCCACCACTTCTGGCCTTCGAAGCCGGAGTTAAGAGCATTGGCGCGCAGTGCATCGATGGCATTTGGATGATATCGGTTAAGCAATTAGCCTAATTTCTAGTCACACCACATAAATAAATAACACCGAGTAGGAAATTGGTTGAGTTGGGGAACCGAACCAGGGTCGCCGGAGTGCGAGACGAGCACGCTAACCACTCCAGCATGCCAGCTCGATGGTTTGGAATGAACAAAGGCGCGTCTAGTGAATACGGTGTCTTCGTTCACTCCCATCTTCCTCCCTTCCCGTTACGTTACGGCGAGGTTCAGGTGTCCACCGAGATATGCGAGACAGATACATTTCCTTTCCTCAAAAAACAATTTACCGCCGAGCAAGGCGTACAACCGAACAGGCGATGGCGTTCTGTGGACTTCCTGGCAGCGTGGTGGAATGGTCACGTGACCAAATATGGCGGCGCCCATGCTCCCACGCTGTAAAGCGTCTATAAATGCGCGCTTGCCTTGGCGTGAATGCTTTGCTATGCAGTCCTGTAAGGAGAAGTGGCAGTGACAGGAAGAAGCGAGAAAGCGGCAATGTGCACAAGAGACTCCAGAACAGCGTGAAGAACATCTTGCAAAGCGTCGCGCTAAGGATGCAGCTCGGCGACAACGTTCTACCTCACAGAGTGGTTCCACGTCATCGGTCGCCGATGAATCTCAACACCTGACTGCTCAGGAACGCCGCAATGCCACCAGACGAAGGCAACGCGCCGAAGAACCACCAGAAGAATGCGCGCACCATTGCTGATGCAATTTACCCGGTTTAACCAGCTAAAAAATTGCCATTTTTTTTGTGGAAATGATATTTGAGGCATTAACGCATCTCTTGTCTTGGGGGACACCCGAACCGCGCATGATACTTATCGCCGGTTCGAATTCCTTCCACGAGCTAGGCTTTAACGTAACTAGCGGGTTTATGCCGCAGAGAGAGAGAGAGAGAGAAAACTTTATTTACAAAGGAATTCGGGGCACGCCCCAGGGTCCCCGCACGACCCCACTGCACTCAAGTGTTTATGTTCCTGAGGTCCATAACACTGGCAGCACGGCCGGTGGCGATGGTCTGCACGGCCGGGTCCTCCGAGCGCAGCAGGGTCTCCCAGTCCTCCCAGGTCTTGAGGTTCTCTAGGTCCCGCGGGGGAGGGTCCGCCGGGCAGAGGGAAAGGATGTGGAGGGAAGAAGCGAAGGGTTCTGGGCATAGGGCGCAAGCAGGAGTGGGGAAGGAGGGATGATAGTGGGTTAGGGTAAGGGGCGAGGGGAGAGTATGTGTTTGTAATCTGCGCCAGAGTGTTGCGTGTCTGTTATCTAGGGAGGGGTGGGGCGGGGGGTAGAGCTGGCGAGAGGCTCTGTATGCCTGGGTCAGCTCACTGAATGAGTGCATGCGATCCTTCGTGAATCCCCGATCCGAGGCCACCTGAGCCCGGTTTAAAGAACCTCGGGCTAAAAGGTTGGCGGCCTCGTTTCCGGGATTCCCGGAGTGCGCAGGCACCCATATCGGCTCCACTTGGCGGGGCGGGGGTGCATCGGGCGAGTCCAGTATGCCAAAAGCAGGGACATGAACTCGGCCTCGAGCAAAATTTAGAATCGCAGTTTTAGAGTCAGTTAAAATATACCGGGCTTCCGTGCGGGTTATAGCAAGTGCAATGGCGGCTTCCTCTGCAGCCTCTGGGGACGTATCTGGAGGGAGAGGTAGTGTGAGGAGGGTGGATGAAGAGGAGTCCACCGCAGCTGCTGTCGCTTCATCACCCGTGCAGGCAGCGTCCACCCATAGGGAACCCAAGCTCAAGTTTGGGAGCGCGACGCCAGCGCCGCAGCGGCGAGCAGCGGAAACTCGGGGCGGCGCCGTAGCAGACGCCCTGCTAGCTTTGTGAGCACGCGCGACGGGAGAGTCGCGCGAGGCGCAATCTTCGCGTTGACAGACGCGGTCTCGGCGAAGCAAAAAGGAGGTAGTACGAAGGCCGTAATGTAAAAACCAAAGCGTATGTACACGGTGATCCACTCTTACCGCGAACACGCGAGTATGCGGCCGCGCTCTTCGGAGAGCCAGTGAGTCTGTCCCTACCATCCACGAAAAAAGTGGCAGACGACGCGCAGGCAAGTCGCTGGCTGCTCGATTTTCCAGCCTTGCGACTGCGAGTCGCAAGCCGCTGAACTAATCGGCGAGACAGTCGAGCTTTTGGCAATGACGCCGTCCGCGGACAGTCGAGCTTTCGGCAACGACATCGCCCGCGGCCACGCCGGGCGACGAGCTGCGCTGCTCCCTCGCTGCCGTAGTCGTCGCTAAGCCTAACCATTTCGCATCGATGCTGCAGCTGAGGGCACTTCGGAACTGGCCAGCGCTGTAATAAAGGTGCTACTCGCGTCACCGTTTTACTATGTTCACCGTCACATAATAAAACAAAGACGTGATCGATTTCCGTGATGCCTTTAACTGCGGAGCCAGGTGACAACAGGCGAGCAGCACTGGGCATCAGCAAAGCGGCTTTGGAAAAGAAATATGCTTGTATCGCAGTTATCACTTCTACCAGCAGCTCGGTATTGGCCAGCGATCCTCAAAAATGATTCATTTTTGACGTTGCTCTACTCCAGGGTTAGGTATGAACGCGAACAAACAATATTAGCGTACTTTTCTGACGGCGGCGGCAGGCCGGCCCTGAGAAGAGCGCCGCTGTCGCTGTCATCATGACGCTTATACGACTGCGGTGCACATCAATACCGTCACGACATCCTCCTGGTCGCCGTAGTGCATTGCGAATCGCACCGAGCGCGAGTGCAGGAGACGCGGTCAAAGCAGACGAAATTCTCGAAAGCGCGCAAGCAATGTTATTCCGGAGAGTTTTCGTTTCAAGCGAGAAGGCGACCCGCAGGTCGCACTTGCAAGTGTGAACAGTGGTGGTCAAATGTTTAGGGGGTTCCCCCAAGGTGGAGTAGAATGTTGACGAACTGTTGCCTGGTCGCATGTCCTTTCGACTCGCACGTAAGTGGATCGCCCTGCGCATCGCATGCAACAACTGACAACTACGATCAACAAGTGTCTCGCTTTATTTCGCAGAGCTGATAGTACTTCGCATATTTCGAGCACATAATTATACAGGGGACTTACCTCTAGTTACATGTCATACAGTACGACGTTAATACTCACTCGAGAAACGCATTTTACAGTCAAATGGGCCACCTCATCGTCGATCGTTTGCTCCACACAGTAGACGCGACTAATCAGTTTCCCTCCTTTAATTAAGTTTGCATTGCAGTACTGCGCGTCAGTCTGAACGATCGTATTGTGGCTCATGCAGGCGACACATCGCGACAGCGCTGGCGCGCACGTGCAAGAAAGCGCGCGTGCAAAGAAGCGCGAGCAGCGAGCAGCGCCCCAGTTTTTACTTTTCTCCCATAGATGGCGCTGGCCCATCAGGCGCAGCAGCGCCACCCGGCGATGCTTTGGGAGCCTATAGGAGGTATTCACTGAGGCCGCTCTACCAGGCGGCGCGAGCATCGTCGCGGCAAACGCGCCATGTTTGCGGTCGTTTCACGCCAGCTCGCGCAGTGTCACGGTACGCCTTGAGGTACCCGGCCTGAACTGTTAGTGATCCGTAACATATTTACACGTTATTAAATGCGTCAGCGACCACTTATATTTGTGGAATGCTTATTGTGCGTGAAGTTTGCAGCAGAATTTTACTGTGCCGTGATATCTCAACTCGGCAGCAAAACTGCCTCGCTGCACTGCACGCGCGCAAGAATGTACACGACTTGCAGCTCTTAATATCAGTTAATAAATGTCAGCTAGTCATGCAGGGCACATCTCGGATAAACAGCACGATTAACTGCCGAAATTCCGAAACTGGCGCCGCAGAAACTCATATTTCCAGCGGCTGTAGTCTGCGAACTTATGAAGCCTCACAGGCTGGTTTCAGCAGAAAGGCAAAGTGTCATAGCCGCCTTGTTTACACGACAGAACGGTCAAACAAATACTGTCATGCGCTCGCAACACGAACGGTAGACTTAGCGAGAATGTTTTGCAGTTTTGATTGTAGCTACGTGGCGCTGATGCGAATGCGCAAGACGTCTAGCCATTTCGCAGCGGTGTGCAGCCATTCCGCTAGATTCAGTAGTAACACGTCCCTTTCAGCAGATAGAGGTGGTTAAGCTACAGCTAAGCAAACAGACCCTTCGAATTACTCACCTCTCCAAAAACGGCACTTCGGCCTTCGGTATCTCGACCGTCAGCACCCTAAGCACGGCTCTTGGACTCACCCGCTTGTCAAGTAATTGCACCCTCTCATAGGTTTGTGTGCTTTGATTCCTTGGTCTGTCAGCAAACTTAAGACGTGCACAAGGTGGACCTCGATACCGGTGAATTCAACGGGCGGCAGCAGTCCTGTACGCCGCACACCACGCCGGCGCCTCCACAGCCTTTTCACAAACTGGACCCTTTTAAGCGTGCCCGCTCTTTTCTGCTTCACGCAGTTAACGGAATATTCACTCAGTTACGCGGTGTTACGGGTCGGACAGAAATTATTTGCGGCGAGACGCGAAATACACTCACATTTCACACATCACCAGCTATTTAAACGCTGCGGCTGGTTGCGGCGGACGCGCGCGCGACCGCTAACATGGCGAATGCCGCGCCGGCAGCTAGCGCCCCTTGCGGATGACGTCATGTGCATACCTCCTATACGGCGTCCGGCTGGGGGCCGTACCATGGAGGTCGATGGAGTGCCTTCGCACGGGCTCTGCGGCGCTGCTCATGGTGGGACGGGTGCATATTCCTCGGGAGCGGCCTGATGAGAAGCTCTCGGTGAAGGGATCGTGGGATGGCGAGAAGGGTTGGGTCGTTGGCCGGTATTTTGATTCCCAGGGAGTCCAGGATATACCGACCTGTGGAAGTTTTAGAGCGCAGCTCTTTGGCGTCCGTTCCTGGGTTTCGCGTCGTCGTCGGCGTCGGCCTCGTGACCAGCTCCGCCCCCAATTTCACGCTTTTCAATTGGTCGAAATGCTCGTGACGTCACAGTGCGCGAATTTCAAATGGGGCCAATTGTACTTTGGCTAGAAACCATGCAACCAATCAAAGGGATCGTATAGTGATGCTGGTACTAAGTTGGACTGAGTTTAGTTAATTGCTTAATTAATCAATTAGCCTAATTAATATAGAGGAGAATGAAGAGGTCAGAAGAAAAGAAAAGAAAGACGCGCGCCGCAGCGACAACAGCGTCCGCGGAAGGAGACGCTGCTGAAAAAAACATAAGTACGAAGCCGCGTTCCCTCCACCACCACGCACTTCCCCACTCAGTAAGACGTTGCTCGTTTCATATACGTTGTGTCGAACATCCTAGACAGTTCCAACAATTGACAGGTTAATGACAGAACACGGTGGATAGAAATACAATAATATAAATATGAAATAGCCTAATTAACCTTTCTAGTTAGACCGTATAAATCAATAAAACCGAGAACGAAATTGGTCGAGTTGGGGAATCGAACCAGGGTCTTCGGAGTGCGATACGAGCACGCTAGCCACTCCGTAATGCCAGCTGAATGGTTTGGAATGAACAAAGGCGCGTCTAGCTAATACGGCGTCTTCGTTCACTCCCATCTTCCCCCTTTCCCTTACGGCGAGGTGAGGGTGTCCACCCAGATATGCGAGAGAGATACAGTTCCTTTCCTCAAAAAATAAATTTACCGTCCAGCAAGGCGTACAGCCGAATTGGCGATGGCGTTCTGTGGACTCCCTGGCAGCGTTGCAAGACGCTGTCGCGTTCCACTCTTACAGGCGAAGCTTAACATGTTAACCACACATCAGTAACACACGCAGACAGCCAATGGACGCGTCATTCGCTGGCAGCACTTGATTCATCATTCACAACCACATTCTTAACGTACGCTCCCTTGCCGCACATGCCAAGGACGTACACCACGATCACATTCTGCGCCATTCCTCTGTACTTTGCTTTGCTGAAACCTGGATGGATCCCGAAGAGCCTCTCGAAATCATAGATTTCCTATACTGCTGTGGTGCTCGCAGAGACCACAACAGAGCGGCGGGAGTCGCTATCTACTTGCGCACAGGTCTCTCTGCAATACCAGTCGAAATGTTTGGCACGTCACATGAAGTTGGCGAACTGTGCGCCGCAAAGTTGCCCAACGGCTTGCTGGTAGTAGCTGCCTACTTCGCCCCTACCGACTCACGAAAGACGTCGTGCACTTCCTGCAACTCGCATTAACCGTCCATCGATCCACACCGATGTTAGTAGTGGGGGACTTTAATGTTGACATAAAGACAAACAGCAATTTCCTAACACTTATGCGGGAGAACATCCCGTTCCTCTCGCTCGTAACGCGTCCCACGGCTGTGACAACCTCGCGAGGCACTTGTCTAGATCTCGTCTTTGAGAATCAAGCATTGGTGTACCAAGTCGAACATATATCAGTCTATTTCTCCGACCACAAAGCTTCCTTCATGACTGTCAAGAACTGTAAGTGGAGTCTTTGTTAAAGGAATACGTGTGAAAAATAAAAAAAAATTCTGTGATAGCGCATACATGTGTTGCTCGATTTCTTTGCCTCAATGTATCGAAAAGGTGAAACAGCTTATTTGCTGCGCTCAAATTTCGCATTAGGAAGTAACGTAATCGTCGGTAATTTTTTGTGAGCCTGATGTATTGGGCCTGTCGGTGGGCCTCCACCAGTTCCCCGATCGTGTTGTGGAGGCCCAGGCCTAGTAATCTGTCTGTGGGTGTGTTGAGGGGAAGATGAAGTGCTACCTTGAATGCCTTGCGAATCAAAGCATCCAAAGCGTTTATGTCATGTTTGGATAGTTGTAAGTATGGGGTAGTGTACAGTACACGGCTGAGGACAAAGGCATGAATGAGGCGACATAGGTCGCGCTCCTTCATGCCTCTATGATGTCCCGAAACCCTGCGGATGAGGTGCGATATCGCGCCTGCAACCTGCTTGAGTTTCTTGAGGGTAGTGGTGTTTTTGCCATCGTTCTGGATGTGCAAGCCCAATACACGGAGGGTGCCAACCTCAGGTACCGGGTAACCATTCAATTCAATGGCAATGGGGGAGCGGGGACAGCGGTGGTTCTTAGGCCGGATGAGGAGCAGTTCGGACTTCTCTGGGGAGCAAGACAGTCCGATGGTCCGTGCGTAATTTTGGGTGAGGGTGGCTGCTTCCTGTAAGGTGTTCTCTATGTCGCCGTCACTGCCGTGGGTGGTCCACAGGGTGATATCGTCGGCATAAAGAGTGTGCTTGAGGTGGGGAATAGTTGCCAATTTCCGGGCGAGGGGTATGAGGGTTATGTTAAAGAGAAAGGGGGAAAGGACGGACCCTTGAGGGGTGCCGATACTCTGAAGTGTGTAGGAGGTGGAAGACAGAGGGCCGAAGTGTATCTCAGCCGTGCGGTCAGTCAGGAATGCTTGAATGTAGGCATACGTGCGCACACCCACATTCAATGGGGATAGAGCAGTCATGATCGCCTGATGTTCAATGCGATCAAAAGCTTTGGAGAGATCCAAAGCTAAGACTGCCTTGGTGTGACCTGGAAGAAGCGGGTCAAAAAGGTCGTGTGTGAGTTGCAGCATGGCATCCTGTGCGGATAGATGAGGGCGGAATCCCACCATGCTATGCGGGTAGAGATTGTTGTCCGCCATGTGACTTGTGAGTCTCGCTAGCACAACATGCTCGAGGAGCTTCCCGAGGCATGAGGTTAGCGAAATCGGGCGAAGGTTTTGAATGGTGAGTGGTTTGTTGGGTTTTGGTATCAATATTACCTTCGCGTGGCGCCAGGACTGCGGGAGGTTACCCTCCCTCTAGCACTGGTTGAAGTATTTCGTAATGTGGGTGATCGATTGGTCATCCAGATTACGGAGCATGGAGTTTGTGATTTGGTCTGCACCAGGTGCGGAGTTGGCGCGGAGAGTCAGGAGGGCCGCTCTGACTTCCGTCTCCGTGATGTCGGTGTCGAGTGTTGGATTTGCTTGTCCTGTGTAGTGCGGTAGAGGTATGGGGCCGCCTGGAGATGTGTACATGGTTTGAAGTGTGTCTAGAAGGGTGTCGGGATCGTCAATGTGTTCATGTGTGAGGCGTGTCACGTGGTGCTGTGCTGCTGATTTGGTGCGTGTGGGGTCAATGAGGTGTCGGAGGAGTTGCCATGCACGTTTGCTGGACAGGTTTCCGGCGATGCCGTCACATATCTGTCCCCAGTTGGATCGACAGAGCTCCTCAGAGTGCTGTTGGATTTGTGTCTGCAGCGCGGCCAGCCGCTTTTTAAGCGTTCTGTTGTGTTTGTTGCCTTTCCAGCGTTCCAGGATGCTGTGATAAGCCTCCCAGAGGTGGGCTAGGCGTGTGTCAAGGGTCGGTGTTTCGGTTGTAGTTTCAATGTGTCGCGTGTTGTGGCGAACGTCATGCTTGAGTGACTGCACCCATGCATCGATGTCTGCGATGGGAGTGTCTGGGAGGGCGGTGCGTGCAGCGCGAAAGGCATCCCAGTTAATGAGTTCGTGTGTCATATTTGCGTGACGGGGTGGTTTGTATGGGACAGTGATTTGTATGATGTAATGATCACTGCCCAGTGTATGTTGTGTTCTGTTCCAGGTAACGCCGCGGATACAGCGGCTCAGCGTCAGGTCCGGACTGGTGTCCATGCTGACACTGTTGCCGATCCGCGTAGGCGTCTGAAACGCATTGTGCACAGTGAGTTGGAGGTTCTGCAGGAGCAGCCAGAGCCTGCGACCTCGATGTGTCGTGGTTGTGTATCCCCAGTCAGTATGCTGACTGTTGAAGTCCCCACCGATGAGTAGGGGATGTTTCCCTGCTAGATGGTGTAGCTTTCGCAGAAGTGATTCTAGCGGGGCCATCGGCAGGGACGGGGGGTGGTATATGTTTGCTATAAATATAGAAGGAAGTGAATGTGTGTGATGTATAATTTCCGTGATCACGCAGGGCGTCTCAGACGTAATGTGATGAGTTTTGTAGGTGAGGCTGCGGTGGATGAGTGTGGACGCCCTGGGTGTGTTAGTGGTATCCGAGTGTGTAGATGTGTAGCTGGGGAGGGTTGCTCGGTGTGCAGTCTCCTGGAGAAGAAGTATGTGGGGCGTGGGTGTGATGGTGGGAAGGAGAAGTTGCAGAGGTGCGCGCTTTGCCCGGAAGCCGCGGCTATATTGATTTACTATGGAGGCCGCCATCTTGAATTAGAAAATTTCACGCCGAAGGAAGGTGGTAGCAGAACCCAAGTAATCGAGAAACGTGATAAGAGGTAACGCTCTTAAAAAATCGTATCATGTCAACCGTTTGCCGCAGAATGTTCCTGATGGTGTAATACAATTCAGCGTTTTGTGCGGCTGGGGGTTGACGGGTGGTTTTGCCGGAAACGCGTTCTTGCTGCCATTCTGCCGGCTTGTCGCCTTCTACAAGCCGGCAGAATGGCAGCAAGAACGCGCTTCCGGCAAAACCACCCGTCAACCCCCAGCCGCACAAAACGCTGAATTGTATTACACCATCAGGAACATTCTGCGGCAAACGGTTGACATGATACGATTTTTTAAGAGCGTTACCTCTTATCACGTTTCTCGATTACTTGGGTTCTGCTACCACCTTCCTTCGGCGTGAAATTTTCTAATTCAAGATGGCGGCCTCCATAGTAAATCAATATAGCCACCCAATTGATGATTTATTGGTGTCGTCATCAGTATATCAGATTCAACAAGGGGAAGCTTTGGGCCAGTTGGTCTGACATGTTGGAGAGGAGGAATGACCGCAAATTTGACAGGACTGAAGAGCGAGCACTGAAGAGCAGTGCCGCTCGTCCTGTCCTCTTCTCGCTCTTCAGTCCTGTCAAATGTACGGTTATTCCTCCTCTCCAGTATATCAGATTGGTGGCGTCACTGATTTTGTGACGTCATAATTAACTAGTCTCATGACTATGTTTAGCCGCTTTTAACTCAGTAATTAAGGAGGCATCATATAACGAATTAGGTATTTGGAATCCTCTATATGAGTATAACAGCTTATGAAGTTAATATTTAGTTACGGTTATGCTTATAATTATTTACCAATAGCGTCATGATCTAACTAATGATATTCGTAACGGGCTCGATGAGCAGGGCATGTTAGACACCAATATTGTCTAATTAGGTTAATTTTACTTATGGTTAGGCTTAACATGGCGGCCATGTCATCACCACTCGGCAACACAATTTTATACCTCATGGCGACCGGGCACCTAACGCCTGAGGTAAGGAAAAAATTACCGACGATTACGTTACTTCCTAATGCGAAATTTGAGCGCAGCAAATAAGCTGTTTCACCTTTTCGATAGTGAGTCAACCCCAGCTGCGGAGTTGGTTTCAGAGACAACGCCGCCGATGCCGACACAAACAATATGATACCCTCGCTTCCGCAGCGCTAAGAACCAGGTCTAGCCGTGGGAAGGTGGTCACGTATTCGTCGACGTGCCGGGGCCTCCGTGAAATAACCGGCGCATCGGCAACTGAAGAGCACCCTATCCGCCACACAAGAACAGGGGGGGGGGGGGGGGACCCTTTCCTCCTCTTTCTGCATGGCGGCGACGGTGTTCTATGCAGTCACGTTATCTTGACTCTCTAGCGGCGTCAGCGGCATCCAGCGGTATCAGTCGGTCGCTGCTATAGCGCTGGGGGCATGAAAGGGGGGCGGAGCTGGTTACGAGGCCGACGACAACGCCGACGACGACGCGAAACCCAGGAACGGACGCCAAAGAGCTGCGCTCTAAAACGGTCCTACAAAGAGTGTAAAAACTTGGCCCAAATTAGGTATGAAAAAGTAGCCCAATCACGTGGCAATACATCACACGGACGATAGATAGCGCTACCCAACAGCTAACGCTCGTTACTTCGACGTCTTCCAGACAGTGTTATTTTGCTGGTGTAAGTATGCGCACGCCATAAATGGCAAGTTTTGCGCAGCTTTGCACGGCACAGAGCAGTGCACTAGCATGTAGTCAGACACATAAAATCTGATTTTTGATTCATACATTAGGCCTCGCCCAAACGGGCAAGGCCTGACAAAAATTGGCCTATAGGCTCATTGGAGTGTCCCTCCCCACGGTAATCTTTAGTAAAAGGCGAAAGATTAGTACGTGGACATGAGGAGAGACCTGAGCGATACCGAACAGTGCTGTGGATTACACGTGCTTCGGAACGAACTACTGACAAGGAGCAGTTGTGTCTTCCAATTTTGCAATAATATTGGCTACGAGCAGTAGCCTTTAGAGCTAATTTTTGCAGAGAGGCATGGATTTCTTTATCTAAATAGGTGTGTTAATTGAAATTACTATTCTATTGCTCAGAGCCGAAGCCTGTTCTGTTTCAGCTGCTAAAATCCATGTACATTTGACTATTCGGCACGAATACGCCAGAAACGAGCACGTTGCTGGCGTTGCTGTGCTTTTTTTTTTTTTAACGTGGTCGGTTGGAGAGAGAGAGAGAGAGAAAACTTTATTTACAAAGGAATTCGGGGCACGCCCCAGGGTCCCCGCACGACCCCACTGCACTCAAGAGTTTATGTTCCTGAGGTCCATAACACTGGCAGCACGGCCGGTGGCGATGGTCTGCACGGCCGGGTCCTCCGAGCGCAGCAGGGTCTCCCAGTCCTCCCAGGTCTTGAGGTTCTCTAGGTCCCGCGGGGGAGGGTCCGCCGGGCAGAGGGAAAGGATGTGGAGGGAAGAAGCGAAGGGTTCTGGGCATAGGGCGCAAGCAGGAGTGGGGAAGGAGGGATGATAGTGGGTTAGGGTAAGGGGCGAGGGGAGAGTATGTGTTTGTAATCTGCGCCAGAGTGTTGCGTGTCTGTTATCTAGGGAGGGGTGGGGTGGGGGGTAGAGCTGGCGAGAGGCTCTGTATGCCTGGGTCAGCTCACTGAATGAGTGCATGCGATCCTTCGTGAATCCCCGATCCGAGGCCACCTGAGCCCGGTTTAAAGAACCTCGGGCTAAAAGGTTGGCGGCCTCGTTTCCGGGATTCCCGGAGTGCGCAGGCACCCATATCAGCTCCACTTGGCGGGGCGGGGGTGCATCGGGCGAGTCGGTTGGACAAACTTTGGGTTTGTCTGGTTTGACTTCACATAAAAGTAGCGGAAACGTACTTTCCTACTTGCTTAACTGCGACTTCTGTAATTTCCATGCTCATAATTGCTTATACACACCAAAGTACGACTACTCAAAACACCTGAGTATCTGTCCTCGCTTCGGCGAGCGCGGCTTCGGCCGCTTATCTGATTTTTTCAGCAGCGTCCGCTCCGGCGGACGCAGTTGTTGCTGCGACGCGCGTCTGTTCTTGCCTTTTTCTCTTTCCTCTGATCTCTTACCTCTCCTCTATCTGCACGTGGCAGCGGTGGTGGCTTGTCTAGAGCCAGTAGCAGGCCCGTGCAATTTCCTTTTCATCCTTTTCAAGTGGGACCCACTGGTCCCACTTGAATGACCTTGTGGTTCATACTAACGCGACCTTGAGCAATGGGAATCTTTGAGCTAACGCTCTAAAACAAAAATTGGCTGTGGTTTAGCTGTGGATAAACCTGGAGTATTGCGAAAGCAACATCTGCACATAGCCATATATCGTTGCGTGAGCTACATTGCCCACAGTCTCGCCGTTTCGCGTGCTCTTGCACGACCATACTGCGCATGCGCGAGGAGCAAGTGACGTCACTACGAACAGCTGTCGTGCCGGCGTCCCCGGCACGCTAGCTGTGCGCCGCTATTGCGCACGCGCAGCTGGCGAGCGCAGAGGTGGCACTTCTGAGTCACCCGCGCAGCGACGGCGGCGGCGCGACAGCTGTGCGCCGTGTGACGTCACTGCTCTTCGCGCATGCGCAGTA
Source organism: Amblyomma mixtum (assembly GCF_055824585.1). Classification (NCBI taxonomy): domain Eukaryota; kingdom Metazoa; phylum Arthropoda; class Arachnida; order Ixodida; family Ixodidae; genus Amblyomma; species Amblyomma mixtum. The sequence continues at coordinate 255,196,591 of NC_143013.1, forward strand.
TGACCTTTCCTCGGCTCCGCGAAATGGCTCGGCTACTCGCGTAGTGTTGCTTTCGCAACAATACCGGACGGTGTTACTGACCCGTCGGTAGAAACGCACAGGTAGTTTCGCTGTTTCGCTACTCTGAGCGACCAAGAAAGAGGTGCTTGAGTCCAGTGATCGGTATCATTGATTTTTCAGTAATCCAGAGATTAGCAGACGCACAAAAGGCTAAACCAAGGAGCATGGTGGCTTGCTTGGAAGATATGCAGGAATAAAGCTCGACTATAGGTATGACTCGTGGGACCTGATCTCGTTTGAAGAACTGCTATCGGGAAGACACAGAGGCTGGTCAAGATGCTGGGTGAGCACGGTTAAGAGTACTCGGCGCAGGTCGTACACAAGATAAATTCACATCCTCAGGGAACGAACTATACGTCAGTTGTGCCGTGAGTGGAGGTACAAGAATAATTCAAGTACTGGTCATAAGAAAATTACTCCCTAGCATCCACCCAAGAACAGCCACCCGGCCACATATGAAAGTTATACAGCTTCCACAGAAACTTTGTGGTTAACGAAAAATTCGTCCTGGTCAGGGGTTCCAAACCGGTGTCATCGCTTAATTGGGCTGGTCGCTGTACTAACTGAGCTAACCACAACGGCTAGCATGTAGTAGGGCGAGAGCGAATTGATCAGTAACTTGAAGTGGGAACAGTGATGGACCGATGTTCAGAGAATCCCCCAGGGTGCAGTAGATTTCTAATAGGGAGGTAATTACTAATTAGTAATGAGTAATTGCTCTCTGATTACTTATCTACTCCACCTTGGTTGATTGCCCTAAACATTGGACCAAAAATTACTGGTCATGAAGCGCTCTAACTTCCTCATCATGAACTACCAACAGGCCCAAATTACTACTCTGCTGAATAATTAACTAGTCACATGACTATGTTTAACCGCTTTTAACTCAGTTATTAATAAGGCATCCTAAAGGAATTAGATATTTGGAATTTTCTACATGAGTATAACAGGTTAGACACGAAAATTAACTAATGAAGTTAATATTTAGTTATGGTTAGGCTTATAATTAATTAATCGATGGCGTCATGATCTAATGGATATTCGTAACGGGCTCTATGAGTAGGACATGTTAGACACCAATATTGTCGAATTAGGTTAATATTTACTTATGGTTAGGTTTAACATGGCGGCCATGTCGTCAGCACTCGGCAGCTCACAATTTCATGCCTCATGGCGACCGGGCGCCTACCGCCTTGAGGTAAGGAAAGATGGCCCTCGAAAGAAGTCGGAAAACTTTTTCGGCCCAAATTGGTCAAAAATATCCGACCTCAAGGCGGTAGGCGCCCGCTCACTATGGCCCGCTCGCCGTAAGGTATGGAAAAGTAGCCTAATCACGTGGCAATACATCACATGGACGATAGATGGCGGTACCGAACAGCTAACACTCGTTACTTAAACGTTTTGTAAACAGCGTTGATACCTTTCTAACCATTCTGATTTCTGCTGCGTTAATGGCAAGCTGTGCACAGTCTTACACCAGATAGTGCCGTGTAGTCTATTACATAAAGATCTGATTTTTGATTCACAAATTAGACCTCGCCCAAACGGGCAAGGCCTGACAAAAATTGGCCTATAGGCTCATTAGAGTGTCCCTCCCCACGGTAATCTTTAGTAAAAGGCGAAAGATTAGTACGTAGAGATGAGGGGAGACCTGAGCATGTTCTAAAATGGCTGTGGATGAGACGTGCTTCGGAACGAACTACTTACAAGGGGCAGTTGTGTCTCCCAACTTTGCAATAATATTGTCTACAAGCAGTAGCCTTTAGAGCTGATTATTAGAGAGAGGCATGGATTTCTTTATCTAAATAGGTGTGTTAGTTGAAATTACTATTCCATTGCTCAGAACCGAAGTCTGTTCTGTTTCAGGTGCTAAAATCCATGTACATTTGGCCACTCGGCACGAATACGCTCGAAACCAGGGAGTTGCTGACGTTGCTGTGCTGCTTTTTTTTTTAGAGCGCAGCTCTTTGGCGTCCGTTCCTGGGTTTCGCGTCGTCGTCGGCGTCGGCGTCGGCCTCGTAACCAGCTCCGCCCCCAATGTAACGCTTTTCAATTGGTCGAAATGCTCGTGACGTCACAGTGCGCGAATTTCAAATGGGGCCAATTGTACTTTGGCTAGTAACCATGCAACCAATCAAAGGGATCGTATAGTGATGCTGCAACTAAGTTGGACTGAGTTTAGTTAATTGCTTAATTAATCAATTAGCCTAATTAATGTAGAGGAGAATGAAGACGTCAGAAGAAAAGAAAAGAAAAGAAAGACGCTCGCCGCAGCGACAACACCGTCCGCGGAAGGAGACGCTGCTGAAAAAAAAACAGATAAGTACGAAGCCGCGTTCCCTCCACCACCACGCACTTCCCCACTCAGTAAGACGTTGCTCGTTTCATATACGTTGTGTCGAACATCCTAGACAGTTCCAACAATTGACAGGTTAATGACAGAACACGATAGATAGAAATGCAAGAATATAAATATGAAATAGCCTAATTAACCTTTCTAGTTAGACCGCATAAATCAATAAAACCGAGAACGAAATTGGTCGAGTTGGGGAATCGAACCAGGGTCTCCGGAGTGCGATACGAGCACGCTAGCCACTCCGTAATGCCAGCTGAATGGTTTGGAATGAACAAAGGCGCGTCTAGCTAATACGGCGTCTTCGTTCACTCCCATCTTCCCCCTTTCCCTTACGGCGAGGTGCAGGTGTCCACCCAGATATGCGAGAGAGATACATTTCCTTTCCTCAAAAAATAAATTTACCGCCCAGCAAGGCGTACAGCCGAATTGGCGATGGCGTTCTGTGGACTCCCTGGCAGCGTTGCAAGACGCTGTCGCGTTCCACTCTTACAGGCGAAGCTTAACATGTTAACCACACATCAGTAACACACGCAGACAGCCAATGGACGCGTCATTCGCTGGCAGTACTTGATTCATCATTCACAACCACATTCTTAACGTACGCTCCCTTGCCGCACATGCCAAGGACGTACACCACGATCACATTCTGCGCCATTCCTCTGTACTTTGCTTTGCTGAAACCTGGATGGATCCCGAAGAGCCTCTCGAAATCATAGATTTCCTATCCTGCTGTGGTGCTCGCAGAGACCACAACAGAGCGGCGGGAGTCGCTATCTACTTGCGCACAGGTCTCTCTGCAATACCAGTCGAAATGTTTGGCATGTCACATGAAGTTGCCGAACTGTGCGCCGCAAAGTTGCCCAACGGCTTGCTGGTAGTAGCTGCCTACTTCGCCCCTACCGCACTCACGAAAGACGTCGTGCACTTCCTGCAACTCGCATTAACCGTCCATCGATCCACACCGATGTTAGTAGTGGGGGACTTTAATGTTGACATAAAGACAAACAGCAATTTCCTAACACTTATGCGGGAGAACATCCCGTTCCTCTCGCTCGTAACGCGTCCCACGGCTGTGACAACCTCGCGAGGCACTTGTATAGATCTCGTCTTTGAGAATCAAGCATTGGTGTACCAAGTCGAACATATATCAGTTTATTTCTCCGACCACAAAGCTTCCTTCATGACTGTCAAGAACTGTTAGTGGAGTCTTTGTTAAAGGAATACGTGTGAAAAATAAAAAAAAAAAATCTGTGATAGCGCATACATGTGTTGCTCGATTTCTTTGCCTCAGTCTATCGAAAAGGTGAAACAGCTTACTTGCTGCGCTCAAATTTCGCATTAGGAAGTAACGTAATCGTCGGTAATTTTTTTTTAACGTGGTCGGTTGTACAAACTTCGGGTTTGTCTGGTTTGAGTGCATGCGATCCTTCGTGAATCCCCAGCTGACCCAGGCATACAGAGCCTCTCGCCAGCTCTACCCCCCGCCCCACCCCTCCCTAGATAACAGACACGCAACACTCTGGCGCAGATTACAAACACATACTCTCCCCTCGCCCCTTACCCTAACCCACTATCATCCCTCCTTCCCCATTCCTGCTTGCGCACTATGCCCAGAACCCTTCGCTTCTTCCCTCCACATCCTTTCCCTCTGCCCGGCGGACCCTCTCCCGCGGGACCTAGAGAACCTCAACACCTGGGAGGACTGGGAGACCCTGCTGCGCTCGGAGGACCCGGCCGTGCAGACCATCGCCACCGGCCGTGCTGCCAGTGTTATGGACCTCAGGAACATAAACACTTGAGTGCAGTGGGGTCGTGCGGGGACCCTGGGGCGTGCCCCGAATTCCTTTGTAAATAAAGTTTTCTCTCTATCTCTGGTTTGACTTGACATTTAAAAAAGTGGCGGAAACGTACTTTGCTACTCGCTTAACTGCGACTGTAATTTCCATGCTCATAATTACTAATACAGTACGTCTCTAAAGAACCCTTCTAAGACAACACCGGATTCACTAGACGCGCCTTTGTTCATTCCAAACCACCGAGCTGGCGTGGCGGAACAATTGAACATGGTTTTATAGACTGCAAAGACGCGATTTTGTTTTGGGATGTGTTGCAGAGGACGCTACAGAAATATTTTCTCCTAAATTCCTACAGTGTGCGCTACCTTGTTGTTTCCCAACCTGACTCAAAACCTTATGATATGATTCTTCTGATTTGACTTCATAGCCTTTGGAAAACGCGCACGCAAGACCGCAACGTTGTTGAACCTGTCGTTTCGCCCAGGATTCATTTTAGCCGAATATTGCGGCAGGTAACGGACATTTACAAAGAATTGGACTTTTTACCGGATTGGTTTCCTCTCCTGATGCGCTGTATATCCTTGCCGGCTTTTTAGTTCTAATTTGTTTACTCATGTTTGTGCCACCTAGCACCTACCTAGGTGCTCTGTAAATATTTTTTTTTGTGTGAGTGTATACACACACATATATGTACATATATCCTTTCTGTACAAAACCATGTAAATAAATACCATGAAAGAAAAAAAAAGAGCTGGCGAGGCGGAGTGGTTAGCGTGCTCGCCTCGCACTCCGGAGGCACTGGTTCGATTCCGTAACTCGACCAATTTCCTGCTCGGTTTTATTAATTAATTAATGCATCTGGGATTTTTCGCTCACGGCCAACGCCGCCGACGACGACACCGGCTTTTCTGCGGCACGGGGCCCTTCACGCTATCGCGTTAATATGTGAACCAACGGTACCACCCACTTGTCCCACTTGAATGACCTTGTGGTTCCTACTAACGCGACCTTGAGCAATCGGAGTCTTTGAGCTAACGCTCTGAAACAAAAATTGGCTGTGGTTTAGCTCTGGTTAAACCTGGAGGATTGCGAAAGCAACACCTGCGCGTAGCCACATATTGTTGCGTGAGCTACATTGCCCACAGTCTCGCCGTTTCGCGTGCTCTTGCACGACCATACTGCGCATGCGCGAGGAGCAAGTGACGTCACTACGCACAGCTGGCGTGCCGGCGGCCCCGGCACGCTAGCTCTGCGCCGCTATTGCGCATCGGAGAGGAGAGAGAGGCGATGGAGAGCGCTCGGCAGCGGCGGCGGCCCCGGCACGCTAGCTATGCGCCGCTATTGCGAATGCGCAGCTGGCGAGCGCGGCGGTGGCAAGGTAGATGTACTGTGGTAGCGTAGGCTCCATAGAAGCCCATACGTTCAAAACATGGCGGCTTGTGGTGCGCAGCCAGCGCCGTCTTCGAAATGCGTGGACAACTAAAAAGTGACGTCATAATTAAAACAAAAACACGACGTCGAAGTCACGTGTTTTAATGACGTCATATTTGTGACGTCAGCGTACGTGCTGCTTGGCGGGAAAAATAAACTGCTTAACGCCGCGGCTTCAGCGTGACACCCGACACGAGAACGAAGAAAGAAGACACGACGAGTGCCAACCACCAACGCTATTTTTAGGCAGTCAGTTCTCGTTGTACCTTTTTCCTTCGTCCCCGCCTCAGGTGTCGCGCTCACGTCCTTGGAAAAGCGATAAAATGTGACGCCGCCAGACAGGTTATCGCTCGCATATCGTGCAACCGCACACCTCTTTTTTGCGTACGGGGCCCCATGGCCACAGACGATGCCCTTTTGGGGCAAACGCGACAGAACCGCACCCAACCGAACGAAACTACAAAGAAGCGCTGGCAAAAGGGAAAAGCGGAAACTGTACACGAACGATGCACACCAAGAACTCGAGCAACAAGCAACGAGGAAAAAGTAGGGCTAGCGGAATCGAGTTTCAAACAAAAGCAAGCAAATGGTCAAAAGATGTGACAAGGGCATGACATCAGAGCACCGTCAACCTTGTGCATCGTCCCGCTGCCATTGCCGCTGCTCTGAGCGAACGCTGTCATAAAATTTTTACAAAGCAAGCGCTATACTTTCTAACAAAATGCACACAACTAAAACATTTTAAAAAGGAATCACTGCAATTGTTTTTGAATGCTTTTGAAACACAAAATATATCCTAATTATTTTCCTCTTCAAGTCGTGTTTGTCCACTCATTTCATTTTGGCGCTTTAGTTCCACCCCTAATTTGATGTCGCTAGCACTTGGTTCTGGACCGCATTCGAGCTCCGGCTTCGCGACCTATTTCAATTGACCTTGGCGGTGGCACCTCTGAGTCACCCGCGCAGCGACGGCGGCGGCGCGCCAGCTGTGCGCCGTGTGTCGTCACTGCTCCTCGCGCATGCGCAGTATGGCCTTTCCTCGGCTCCGCGAAATGGCTCGGCTACTCGCGTAGTGTTGCTTGCACAACAATAACGGATGGTGTTACTGATCCGTCACACACACAGGTAGTTTCGCACAGAACGACAGTTTCGCACACAGGTAGTTTCGCACAGGTAGAACGCACAGGTAGTTTCGCTGTTTGGCTCTGAGCGAGCAAGAAAGAGGTGCTTGAGTCCAGTGATCGGCATCGTTGAATTTTCAGTAATCCAGAGATTAGTTGATGTACAAAAAGTTAAACCAACGAGCATGGTGGCTTGCTTGGCAGATATGCAGGAGTAAAGCTCGACTATAGGCATGACTCGTGGGACCTGATCGCGTTTAAAGAACTGCTATCGATAAGACCCAGGGGCTGGTCGAGATGCTGGGTGAGCGCGGTTAAGAATACTTGGTGCAGGTCGTAAACAAGACAAATTCACATCGGCCGGGAAGTGAGTGGAGGTTCAAGAATCATTAAATACAAGTACTGGTCATAAGAAAGTAATTACTCATTAGCATCCACCCGAGCACGGCCATTCGTCCACATATGAAAGCTATACAGCTTCCGCAGAAACTTCGTGGTTAACGAAAAATTCGTCCTGGTCAGGGGTTACAAACCGGTGTCATCGCTTAATTGGGCTGGTCGCTGTACTAACTGAGCTAACCATGACGGCTAGCATGTAGTAGGGCGAGAGCGAATTGATCAGTAACTTGAAGTGGGAACAGTGATGGACCGATGTTTAGAGAATCCCCTAAGGTGCAGTAGATTTCTAATAGGCAAGTAATTACTCATTAGCAATGAGTAATGTGTGATTGCTCTCTAATTACTTATCTACTCCACCTTGGTTGACTGCCCTAAACATTGGACCAAAAATTGCTGGTTATGAAGCTCCATCGCAAGTACAGGGGCCGAAGCTGCCACTAGCGGCGCCCTTGACCGACTAACACTAGAGTTACTGTATATGCTACCAAAGGTAGCGGAGTTGCGCGTCTGTTTTCCCTCGCCGCTCCGAACGCCATTAGCCGAGAGGCGGTCACATGATTTTCGTGACGTCGTGTGTTCAACACTCCGCGGAGAAGCTGACTTCACAGGTGCAGCGCCGAGCGAACCCTTGTCAGCTCGACGCGTCATGTGAGCCCGCGTTGTCGGCTACATTCATTTGTTTTCCGTGCACACCTGTGGCGTCAGGTTTGGTGTTCTGAAGTGGCAGTGACGGACGCAGTCGTCAGCTATGACTGGGTGCAGTGCGCCAAAACTGCAGCAACCGCACGGGAAACGGCAAAGTGTTTTACGCAGTGCCATGTGGAAGGTCGGCGGTTGAAGTGCGTCGGCGCCTCAAGTGGCTCTTGAGAATGAACCTCTCCAGTTTGCGGCTGTGAAAGGCTTACAGTATTGATAAATAAATAAAAATTTCTAGCATGTTCCAAGATCTACCAGTGCCATCACAACCAACATTTGCCTGTTTCGACAGCGAAATCAGAATTGCATTGGTAAAAACATTTTTCATATGTCGACATTTGTTTGCCTTGAACAAATCACTAGTTTTTTTTTCTAACTTACACACATTATCAAATTAGGAACAGGCAACGAAAATCTTGTTTGTCTATATCTTTTACTTAGTGTCCTTTTATGGATACTAGTTAGAGCCTATACCTGTCCCTCGAAGCAGTATTTGTAGCATATCACTGCATTAAAATTGTACAGAATTTACAGTCTGCATCTGCAACTTTTTGGCCCTTCACTAGGGCAGGCTCTGCTTACTCTACTGCTGCTTCGAGCCTTCTGTAATGATGGTTCGAGGTGAAATATAAGGGACAATGAATGTTCAAGAAGCAAATTCCATGCAAAGTTTTGCTACATTTCGATGTCAGTCTCACCTGCATAAACATTTAATTTGCCTATGCAGCAGCTGCAGTGGCTTAGTGGTTATAGATCACGGCTGCTGACCCGAATGACGCGGGTTCGATCCCGGCCGCGGCGGTCGAATTTCGATGGAGCCGAAATTCTAGAGGCCATGTACTGTTCCCTGTCATAGCCTGAGTCGCTTTGGGCAGTTAAACCCCCCTAAACCATTTGTCTGCCTATGCTATAAAGTATTGTTCTTAGTAAAAATGTCCTTAAGAACCATCTGACAAGGATTTAGTGAGGGATGTGAGGATAGGATAGGCAAAAATCGCATGTAAACAAGTGTCACAAATCTTGATGCCGCGAATAATTTCAGCTAGAAGACAGCAAATCAGCCTATAACCTCGGCTTTAAAAAAATCCAGGAGTCGCGAAATGTTTTGATACTGCGACCTAAGCCGAATATACGAAGAAGGAGTATAAAAATGGAAAGCGGGACATTAAATTAGTTTTTCCGAGCAATAAGGACGAAGCAGGCAGGAAAACCTACCACAGTAATCAACAACTATTGTAATTTCATAACTAAGGTGAAACGATAGTGCTTTTCGATAAAAAATGAGGAAAGTTAAATAATATCTACGTTTAAGAGTACTTTCAAGGTCTTTTAAAGATCCGCCCTGTCACTGCATTTAGCAACGGGGTACATTTTGTGAAATGTGTTGGACAAGCAATTGAGTGTTAATTTTTTCGTTATGTCAGACTCTCCTCGTTCAATGCACTGGCGTTGCTTTAGTCTGCTTGCCTACAACAAGTTGCACAATTATTTTAATGTGGTTCTAGAGAGATGCGTTTCCGTATTTTCCGCGCATAACTCGTACAGAACACGCGGCGGTGCTAGTTGTGAAAAAAGTAATTCATCGCTATACTCTTTTTGTTCTTAAGACGTGAAATGGGATGCGACAGACGCTGTCTCATCTGAAACGAAACTGCTTGCTCTTCTGAAATTACTGGTTCCAGAAAAAAAAAAAACTCGCAGGCCGTTTCCAGTCTTTTTTCGTCAGTTTGTCATAATCACGATTTGCTGTTAACCTTTGGCGATTTTTTTTCGTGCTGTATGCACACCCACGGCAAATCACAGATTAGTTTTCAGCGTTACTTTTAGAAACTTGCCATCAAGTCAATCTATTTAAAGGAAAAAAAAAAAAGCCCAAGCGCCCTAGACAGCGAGCTACGCAGCCCCTGTACGTACGAGAAGTGGCTTTCCCGCACAGCTTGGAACATGATGGCGGACCTTCGCGCATGGGCGTCCGGAGGGGGGGGCAAGGGGGGGCGGCTGCACCCCCCTGGAAAATCACTCACTCGAACCGTGAGTGATGGCCGCACGCCAGGGGCGGTGGTGCGCTCAGCCAGAAGGGTAAAAGCAGCCCCGCTTCGACGCTTGGTCACATCTGCGAAATGCCGCGTCCGGGCGCGCGTCGTTCCGCCGTTTTCAAACCACACCACCGCCAGCTCTGCTGAAGGACGACCTGTTGCAGACATGCAGCGGCACCGGCGAGCATGTGTTTCGAACCGTCTTGAGATGGGTGTCTGTTTCTTTGATCTCTAGAGAGATAGCGACACGGAGGCAGACAGTGCACAGGGCACAGGTGGTGGTGGTGGTAGTGGTTTATTTAAAAAAAAAATAAAATAAAAAGTGAAGCAAAAGAGTGTTGCCGGCCGCGGCAATTGCTATCTAATATCTTAAGCACCCGAGCTGCAGCCGACGGAAACGAAAGGGAAAGGGAGAGGATAGTGAGGAGAAGTATAGAGGGGAGCGACAGCGAGAAAGGACAGGGGAGAGCTTTGTACACTATTTACAAAATACAAAAGTAATCAAGTTCGCGCCGCTCGCGCGCTAAGAGGGCACAGGTCGCTCGCTAGAATCAGGATACGTTCGTACGCCGGCCACCGATGAATTCTTGAGGGGGGAAGGACAAATCAGCCGTGTCCACCCCCGCTTTGTCGGGCTGCTCAGGGGCAAGCGGGCGACGAGTTGGCGCCGCCGCCGCTCGCTGTCTCCTCCGATCCACGGGAGAGCTCAGTGCGGTAGAAGCGCCGCTTTCAGAACCTTCGGCAAAGGGGATTAGCTGCTTTTGTTCACGGCGACGCAGTCTCCAGAGGCGCCCCCACACCAGCGTTCCTTGCGTCTTCTCCGAAAACCAGCGCCTTTGGTCAACGCAGCCCGATGGCGCCTGCCTGGCTCGCCTGTCACCTCTGGCTGGGCCTCAAATCACTCGCCTGTCACCTCTGGCTGGGCCTCAAATCACAACAGCGCCCATGTACTGTGCGTGTCAGTGCATGGTAAAGAGACCCAGGTGGTCGACATTATCCGAAACTCTGTACTACTCCGTCCCTTATAGCCTGAGTCGTTTTGGGGCTCTGAACCCCATAAAAGCACAAAAACAAATTTTCCGACCGAATTAGTTGCGGGTGTCCCTTCCCCTCGGAAGTCGCGCGGCGTTCCTTACACCCCAAAAGTGCGCATTCGTGGATATTGTGGCAAGTAAGCCCTTGCACATGTGCGCGCCTCTGTGTTTGTGCTTCGGTGTTTTTGAAGGTGAGAACAACCAAGACAGCGGACGAGGAAACGACGAGCGGCGAGCAGTGTGTGTGCGGTTGCTCGACTGTGCGGATGCGCGAGCAAGATGGAGCGAGGTGTATGAAGCTGCGAGCGTGCATTTATCTTGTAAATAAGTTTTCGTTGTATATAGTCATCTTTTGTTTTCAACGTACTCGTTCAACCATTTTTCCAATCAATATATATGATGACTGTGCACTGAGAGCGTGTAATGAAGCACAGAAATGAATTTATCACCCGTGTAACTACGCAATTCGCCCAGAAAAATCTGAGGCGCCTACAGTTGCTGTTCAAGGAAGACTGACTGAGTGACTGTAGTTGCGTGTTTGTGAACATATTGCGCTGTGTGCTGGTCATCAATTCGGGTGAGTCGAGAACCCGTATGCAGTAAGACTGAGCACTTCGAGTATTGATAGTATCTTTTTGCATTTTTATTAATTTTAATTGTTTGTTTGTTGATAAACTCCAATGTATCTCTACAATCCGCGCTTTAATTTGCTGCTTGTAATTTTCTTTCATGTGTGTATTTTACTTATTTTTTATTTATATATAAATAAATAAATTTACTCCGCAAATAGTGCCTTTCAACCCCCCCCCCCCCCTCCGGTGCCAACAACCAATGGGCCCCCCCCCCTGAAAAAAATTCTGCGGACGCCCTTGCCTTCGCGCAACTCTGCTCCCTGCGGGAGCATATACAGGAACTCTAACACAGTTGACGGCACCTTCCGAATGAGATTACGTGCAAGAGGCTTGGGTGGAAAATACATTTAAATCTTGTTTTGAGGGCAAAATCCAAACTTAGAGAGCACAATTTGGCGATAACAAACGGATGCGGTTTCTGCACGGAAAGACCTCCCTTCAGGCTTTCTTGAGCACAATGCCAAGACTTCGCCAGCTATGATATATCCAGTTTTGGCTGGAAACGCGAGCACTCATGCTCAAATACAACGTTTGAAAGCTGTATCGCGGCTCTTCCAATGCGCACCCTTTGTGGAATGAGAGAAAAAAAATGGCTGAGGCTTAACTTGGTTAAGCCTGGAGAATGCGAAGCATCATCGTGTCGCGTAATTTGGAGGCGCACAACCACAGCGACGGCGCGAGGTGGGCCCCCGTTTCTCCACTGTCGTGACGTCATCGTGTCACGTGGTGTGACGTCATGTATCACGTGATTTGGGGGCGCACAACCACAGCGACGGCGCGAGGTGGGCCCCCGTTTCTCTGCTGTCGTGACGTCATCGTGTCACGTGGTGTGACGTCATGTATCACGTGATTTGGAGGCGCATAACCACGGTGAAGGGCTGAAGTGGTAGCTAAAGTAGTATGCTTCGCATAAAAAAAAAATCTGGGGGCACAATTTCACTGAGCGCAACGAGCTTCCGGTGTGGTGACGTCATTTACGGTTTGGTTAACGTCGCTTCCTTGTTAATCGACGTCACTTCCGGTCTATGTCATGAGTCATGCCTGGTCATGTCACTCATACGCGCATACACAGTTGCCACAAAGAGCATCCATCACTTCCGGACGGGTGAAGTCACTCCCGCTTATGCCATGAAACATAACTGGTCATGACTCATACGCGCAGCATGCGCAGTTGCCACACACAGCCTCACGGCACGCTACTTCATACTGCCTAGGCTCCGGTGTAACATCACGACGCCAACGCAAAATGGTCCGACAATTGCTGCTTGCTGTTGCATAAAAGAGCCAAGATGATGTCAAAAATTAGGGGGCACTGTGTTATGTGGCTATGACGTCATCACATGAGTGACTCGCCGACGCCACAGCTGCCCGCTTGGCAGCCACGTCCGCCGCTGCGCTGACTGCTGTTCGGCCGCTTCTCCTTGCCATGTGTGCATTACGTGATTTGCTCTCGCTAATATAGTTGCAGTGCTTGCTGACAGAGCTTTTGCTCTATATATCCCGGCTCAGATGAGCCCCAGCCACTTTTTGGAATGACCTTTGGGCCTGGTGCACACGTCCTTGAGAGTGGATGTGACACCTACATTGTATACCTGCATAAACTATGGTACATAACTTTATGTCGGCGGCGTTACTGTGCATGCTCTCCAGTTTACATAAGTGTTGGCCGACCGGGCCGGTGTGAGGCGATTCACGTCGCGTAGACAGGACGATTCAACCCCACTCCACGCTCGAGGTTGACGTTGCTGCTGGCTACTGCAGGGCGCCAGCTAGATCTCACTACGACAGAGAACTTGCGGTCAGCACATTGTAAGGCTAGCAGAACTGTTCTTGAAATTTACTCACCGCAAGTTCTTCGTTGCAGTGAAAATTTCGCCGAATACAATGCAGCGAGCGTGGGCATTTGCGGTACTTATGTCCTTAAGGTGCTCTTACACCGTTCGTTTGAGTAAAGAAAGCCTTGAGGTTAGCAGGAAGCTATTAGCGAAAATCGTCACCATTTGTGGTCCTGTTTGCTGTCGTGAAGATGTTTGAGAAGAGGCCTGGTGGTCTCCTTACGTAAGACCTCATGCTCGCTTTAGCTCGACGCACTAACTTGTGTACGTGCCCCGTAGAGCAAATTCCAACCCGGTAAACTTACTCGACACGTTTTGTAGGCTTCATGCATGTCTTGTCTGTCAGAGTGTACTCCGCCCTCAAGTACTTGTCCTTGCAAATGCAGGCACCACGCCATCGCTGGCTTCTGCTGCCGCTGCTCACCGTGCTATCCTTCGGCGTAGCGCTGAGCGCGGATGCTAGCCGTGCCTCTGCGTCCTCGGCGGCTTCGGCTGCGGCTTCCAGCCAAGGCCGCGAGGAGACGGGCCACCCGCGCGGCTACTACGCTTTCCAGAAGGCCCGGCGTCCCCAGGACCGACCTCCGCGGGTGCGCAAGCCGCCCTACCACCGGGCCAACGTGCACTGCCCCGAGCGGGTGGTGTACGGCCGCTTCTCGCCCCGGGACACGTTGTGCGGAGACCTCAACAAGGGCTTCATCCCGCTCAACCCCATGGGACAGAGGCCCGTAGGAGAGCCGTACCCCTTGTGAGTGAGCCGCTCGATCACTCGGTCGGGAAGAGTTAGGGGGGTATACCTCCAATTTCTGCTTTCCTTTTCTTGATTGATATTTGGATCTCACATTTTCTTCTGTTTATTCGGTATTATCTCAGTCTTTTACTTCGCCCGTATTATTTTACCAATTCTTTTTCAGCTACCTCTATGCAGCATTGTTTTAAGACGAAATCAGAAATTTCTACCTGCGGCGCGGAAGAGACCACCACCACCCTTAATACACTCATCAGCCCGGCCTGACCGTTCTTATGCCGTTTACGATCTGACCCATCCTGCCCAAATTGTCACTGCTCCTACGCCATCTTTCTTTCCGCTTTGCCTACAACAATTTCTTCCCCACACTACCTGAACACATCTCCTCACCAGTAATCTGACATCGTTCAAGGATGAAAGGGGTGAAGTAAGAAAGAGAATGAGTCGCTGCATTGAAGCTGTCTGGATCAATTAGGATCACCTGGGATCCTTTAACGTGCACTGACACCGCACGAAATACCAGTGTTTTCGCATTTCGTCTCCTTCGAAATGCTGCTGTCACGCCGGGGTTCGACCCTCCTCGTACACACAAGCTGAACTCTGCAGCTACTGAGCTACTGCGCTGGGTGTCTTGCGAGCGCTTGACTCCTAGAGTCGATGGCCGGACACGGCGTCGGCCCTCGAGCTCTTAGCGAAAATGTATCATTTTAAGACAGGTAGCATGCGCGGAGTTTGCGTTATGGATTTCCTTTCTTTCCGTCTTCTTCATCCAGCGAGGTCATGAAGAAGAAGACGCTGGAGTTCCTTTCCGGTACGCTGCCGCTACTGCGCAAGGACCCCAACCTGCCCAAGGTGGCCAGATTTGCCGGAAGACCGCCACCTGGATTCGGTGGTCTCTTCTCTGTGCCACCGGGACACGTGTTTGACTACTACCACAGGTACAACACAGAGTTGGCGTGTTCTTTGCGTGGTCATTCAATAGTCGTCAGCAGTTTTTGCGCTCGAGGCTACCCCACCCTTGCTGCTCGCAACTTGCTGAAAATAGGCATGGGCACTTCAGTGGAGCGAGCACACGCTGTAAGAGCCTGGCTGAGGCATTAAACGTGAGGAAGGACGCAACGGCTCAGTAGAGTGTTTTAGCACCGTCGTACTTTTAGCGCCTTAATTACGGCAACTGCAGCTGTGCGACGAATGTTGATAGGCAAGCACGGCAACAGCAGCAACAGCAACGCGTTGCCGTATTGGCTGTACGGCTCTATAGCAGTGCTAAACATCCCTAATACTTGAGGCAAGTCTCATTGGGCTTTAATGAACGAACCGTAATTGTGAAAGAATTAATAATAATTACACATTTTTCTAAGTCTTATGTTAGTTGTTGTAGTAGTTAGTAGTTTGCTATGTGCGTGTGGATTGTTTTACGACTTTTCAATCACTTGCATTAGGAGCGAACATAGTATAAGTCCTATGGAAATGAGCAAATTTACGGGAACAAGTATCATTTGCTCGTGGCTTTCTGTGAATGAACGCCGCGTTAAATGGTTGTGTTTACTGTGTGCGCCAGGCGTTGTGACATAATGGGGACGTTTTAGTTACTGTCGTTTTGCTTTTTCTGAACAGTATACGAGAACTTGTGAAGTGAGCTCTATTCTGGACGTGCGCACTGTGCGAACTCAGGTATATTTTCTCTCCAACCACATGTTGATTTCATGCGAAGCGATGAGCGGTATACCGCTCATCGCTATAGATGATTCTTCTAAAAGCGGCATAATTTCCTTTCACGCATGCTTGACTCAGAACAGCGCATTTCAAACACAGACGGCGGTAAAGTAAAAGGGAAAAGTACTTCTGTGCGTATTGGTGCATATTCAGAATATAAGGAGGTGTTGGTGTATATTTTTTCCGGAAGTAAAATGAAGTGCGCCTCACCACACTATTATACTGCCTTTCATTCGATTTGGCTATCGCCTTTGTTTCAAGTGCACTTTTCCAGAATCAGGCGTGTGCAAGTATCAACTCCAGAAGTCGTTCCAGATCCTCTAACACATCAGAATAAGTAAAAAAAAAATCATGAGCTCATTTGGTTACAGTATATCCATGCCTAAACATTCTTGGACAAAAATTTTGAATATTGGAAATTTGTAAGGTACTGGTATAGAAACATTGAACGTAGTGGCCCATTCTTCCGATATGGAGCAAAATCTTTTTTTTTACAGTGTTTCCAACTCTCCCATTGAGCAGCAAAGACAGCCCTAGAAAACTAAAGGGGAACGCTTTCGACGATAATAAGAACGTTAATAGCAAAAAAAAAATTCAAGCCTACCGATGGGGGATCTGTGGATATATATTGATTGTTATAGTGAAATCTCGCAATATATGAAAAAATTGCGCTCATAAACTCTTTCCCATTCAAAAATGCTTTTGTCCAGAATTGCTGGGTATAAATGATTCGCTTTAAATACACCACGCGTATCAGAGGTCTAGGCTGCGAAAGGAAAAAAAAAGAAGGCTGCATTACGCAAATAGAAGTTTCAAGCGTTTCAGTGATTGCAAACGTGCACTGGTCACAGCAGCCTTCTAACAGTGTTACGAATGCTACATAGTTTTCTCTGCTCTCCAATATTTTATTGAAGGCGACGAGGCCGGAGGTCCCTGGCTGCTGCGTCCAACACCACCGTCCAGGAGGAGCAGCCTTTCCAGAGCGCGGGGTTCAAAGTGCGGGTTCCGAAGTCGTACGAGTCGACCGTGGATGACCTCGCGAGGGGCGTCAACGCCACGCTGAGGCAACTCTGCCAGCATGGCAGCGGAACGTGAGTGTTTGCAGCTCGTAAAGAAGTACGTTTCTCGTATAACGCTGCCCACTGGAGGCTCTTGAAGAAGATGTAGAAAACGCCGGAATTCTCGTCATTCACGGGACGCACTGACACGCGGCTTGCACTGCGATCTATTCAGCGATCTCATTACCGTAAATTCGGTTTACAGCGCCAGTTAACGTAGTCATAAGCCCCCTTACCCCTTCCAAGGTACTGCGGTCGTCGTCCTCACGGAATGACGTCGTCACATAGCAAGGTGACATGACCTATTCTAATCGATCACATGGCTTAGCTACCGATTACATTAATTGTTCCCGCCGCGGTGGCTCAGTGGTTACGGCGCTCGGCTGCTGACCCGAAAGACGCGGGTTCGATCCCGGCTGCGGCGGCTGAATTTCGATGGAGGTGAAATTCTAGAGGCCCGTGTACTGTGCGATGTCAGTGCACGTTAAAGAACCCCAGGTGGTCGAAATTTCCGGAGCCCTCCACTACGGTGTCTCTCA
The DNA here is from genome assembly GCF_055824585.1 of Amblyomma mixtum. Taxonomy (NCBI): domain Eukaryota; kingdom Metazoa; phylum Arthropoda; class Arachnida; order Ixodida; family Ixodidae; genus Amblyomma; species Amblyomma mixtum. Next base: position 255,214,045 of record NC_143013.1, read on the forward strand.
TAGCCTGAGTCGCTTTGGGACGTTAAACCCCAATAAACCAACCAACCATTAATTGTTGCCTGAACTATTAAATGCGAATGGATCATTTCACCCATTGATCTGGGCGTCATTATTAGCCCCTTAAGAATGTGACAATGGCAGCTGTTCGGTGATTACCTTAATTCTCATGTCATATTCTTTTTCACACCCCTGTTGCACATACACCTCACGCTGAAACTCGTGTAACATCACGTGAATTGTTTGTCAACTTTTGTCGTTTTTTTTTCACTTACAGAATCTGCACTCTGTATTCCGCGCTGTCCACGGCCCGAGTGTCGACTGCTGTGCTGCAGACGATACTGCAGATGCTGACATCCCGGACGCCCGCCATCGCGGACAAGGTGCAGAGCGGCGCGTCCGGCTCGTCGTCTGCTTCCGGATCGGGCTCTTCCGGCGTGAGCGGAAGCGGAAGTGGCTCACCGAGCAACTTGCTCAACATGCTCACGTACGCGGCCGACATCATCAATGCCATCAGTCCGGACGCCGTCTCCACTACGCCTGCACCCCAAATAGTGAACAGGTCAGTGGAGGGCGTGTACGTAGGCAGGTGCGAACTGAAGCTGTCTGCGTGGATTCATGCTTGAGAAGTTAGCTGACCTGAGCTTCCATCGTGTAATTCAGAATAAATGCAGAATCGGGTACCTCACCGTCATATTTCTAGGTTCAAACAAAAATTCCAGGAAGAGGAACATCTTTACGGGATGATTGACTTGAAAGTGTACGAATCCGACAGTTACAGAACACCACGGTTAAAATAGCAATAGGCCGAACCAATTCGAAAGGTCACTGTTTGCTTATGGGGCTCATATTAAGTATTGGAATGGTTGGTTTGGTTTGGTTTACGGGGTTTAACGTCCCAAAGCGACTCAGGCTGTGAGAGACGGCGTAGTGAAGGGCTCCGGAAATTTCGACCCCCTGGGGTTCTTTAATGTGCACTGACATCGCACAGAACACGGGCCTCTAGAATTTCGCCTCTATCGAAATTCGACCGCCGCGGCCGTGATCGAACCCGCGTCTTTCGGGTCAGCAGCCGAGCACCATAACCACTGAGCCACCGTAGAGGACAGTATTGGAATGGTCACACTGCTTTCTCGCATCCCCATGCTGTTATGGTTTCTGCTCCTGATATAACCTGTTTGGGGCTTAGTTTCCTTGCCCATCAGTGAAAGCGAATTTTGGCGATGCGATTCTTTTCTTATCGACCTACTAGAACAACAACATTATGGAACATGCTCCTTCAATTCGCAGCTGATAATAAGAAAATCGCTTGAAGCTGTCTGGTCGATACAGAAGGAAATAATTGGTTACATATCGTGGTAGCAATCTGTTTCCAGTTACAGTCAGTGGGACCTGCGATCGCCCAACCAAGCTGCACTTCGTTGCATCATGGCGATGTGAAGCGCAGAATAAGAATTAACTCAGAACGGCGCTGTCTTCCTGGTGTTTCAACTGACATCAACTACGTACTACGTAATGACCTCTTTGGCTCATCCACTGGGCTGAGGTCATGGCTGGTACGTTTTTAAAAAAACAATATAAATGCTAATGTATACCTTCCACAGCAAATGGTTAAAGGCCACAGACCTGCTGCAGCCGAACAAATAGTGTCCCTAAAGTTTTTTTTTTTTTTGGGGGGGGGGGAGGGGTGAGGGGAGGGGGAGCAGGCAGAAAGTTCATTGGCAACTTTCGTACATGATAAGCACTGGAGTCAGTGCTTATCGTGTATCATGTACAAGATAAACAGGACGTTCGAGACTATTTAACAAGGCGGCTTATCTTTGCGTGCAGCCGTTTGCGCCATCTCAGTAGCTTGTAACTGTAATAGCCACACTACCGACTGGAATACGACCGCCCGCGGACAGTGTCAGATTACGAGAAGTGGGACAGTACATGGAGTGTCACTATAATTGTTGCCTACACGCAGGTCACCACTGACGCAAGTGCTCTCGGCGCTCACGGGCGCCACAGGCACGGCTTCTTCAGTGTCCAGCCCTTTGGTCACAGTGTTGGACCTGATGACCAGCGACAGCTCGCCCATAAAGTTGCTGGCCAACGTGTACAGCAGCCGCAAGAAGTCCAAGCCGCCGGACTCGGCGCAGCAGTCGAGTCTGGAGAACGACGTCGAAGGACTGCCGCCCACCCCGTGCCCGTCGCTCGAGGAGTACGTGACCCCGACGTTCGCGCGCAACTACCAGGGAGTGTGGAAGTACGTGGTCCAGATCCCCCACGAAGGGTACCTCACCCAGACGGTGCAGCAGACCAAGTGCATGTGAGTGCCCCTTATAAAAATGGTCTGCATACAGTCTATAGACTTATAGACTCTATTGCCTTTCTGGAGATATTTCTCTTTGTCTACTCATAGTGTGTTGACTGTCTATAGACAAAAGTCTACTAAAAGAGTATGGCCATAAGTCTATGGATTATGTCCACATCATTTGTATTGCCTGTAGACTGTTCTCTACGATTTGTCTGTAGACAGTCTACAGACTTTAAAGACAGAAGTCTATTTGTTTGTAAGGGTGCCTTTATGATAGCCCCCTCGTTCAGTTTGCTGATAATGCGAATTTTGGCGCGAGGCTGCACCATATGGTGCTTGAACAGAGCGTTTTGCGTAAGACCGCCGTACTTTGATGTCAACCTTGGCGTTGTCGATGGTTCTACGCAGAAGCTTTAGAAGCCTTGTACAAATCCTGCTCGAACACTTCCTGAAGATCTTCTATTTATGGCTGTAGGAAGCTCAGCAGAAACTATTTTCACTTGCGCAGCTGCACATTTTCTGTCTGCATATCTTCTGTTATGTTGCTCTGAAACGAGAGTCTGAAGTGATGTTGATTTGAGTGGCTCTGTCTGCGGTAAGTAAGTTCAATTCGTCGTGTAGACAAGCTTGGCATAGTCACTGAATCAGGCCTGAATAGAGGGGGAAGTCCTAAAATAGGGAGTCTGAGGGCTACATGCTTCTTATTCCTGCAATAGAAGTCTTCGTAAAATAACCCCCACGCTTTTTGTTTCTTCTCGATGACCAAGCCCCTGCGTCTGTTGCCTTGCGCGCAGGTCAAGCAGGTGTGACTTCGTGGATGGCGGACTGTGTCACGAGTCTCCGCGGTGGGTGAGCCTCCTGGTCGCCGAGATATTCTACCCGAACGCTGTATTTCCCACCACCTCACCGCAGCGACGCAGGGCTCCGCCTCCGCTGCACGCGCCGCCGTCGCCCTACCATCCTTCACACGCGCCTTACAAACCACCGCCCATGCTTCCCCCACAACCACCATCAGTGGGAGACTTCCACGCCTTCCAGCAGTACCTCCATCGTCGTGTGGGCGCCGACCAGGCGTCGCAGAAGCAGCCCCAGAAGCAGCCGCAGCAGCAAACACAGCGACAGCAGATCAAGAGACGCAATGACGCAGCGGGACCCAGGACGGCGGCATCATCAGCGAGGTCCCGGACGTCGACGTCATCGGCGATGTCCCGGACGTCGACGTCCACGTCGTC